>NW_020455788.1:3015064-3116645 GCF_003342845.1 Nothoprocta perdicaria | reverse complement strand
TGTTACTGGGAGTGGAAAGAGTCTCCTAAAACAAACTTAGTGAACTAGAAAAAACTCCGTTCAGAGTCCCTTTAGAAATGAGTGACTCCTGGCTGCCTAGAGTCAAAACTGGCCTGAAATCCTTCTTCACAATTAGGGTTAGGGCTAGGGTTCAGCAAACCAGAGAGTGTAGAAGCACCCTGTTACTGGGAGTGGAAAGAGTCTCCTAAAAGAAGCTTAGTGAACTAGGAAAACCTCCATTCAGAGTCCTTTTAGGAACGAGTGACTCCTGGCTGCCCAGAGTCCAACCTGGCCTGAAATCCTTCCTCACAATTAGGGTTAGGGTTAGGGTTAGAGTTCAGTACAGGATAGAATTTAACACAGGTGTCTTTTTTCACTCTCACCTGCTACACAAAAATAGCCTTGTCTCTGATGCTGTATATTGAAATTTAGTACTTCTCATTATATACTAAATTCTCATTGGGAAAAAAATACCACGCTTCAATGTTGATTTTTGCACACAGAGATTATGGCTCCGGTGATTATAGAAAAGGAAATGAAAAGCGGTAGCAAAAGGTAGGTCAGGGAATATAAGAAAAGCGTAAATTCAGAAAGTTACACCTGGTGTTACCGAGAATTAACAAACCATGAAGTTGTTATCCTTTGTATTATTATTTATGCCGAATTGGATGATTTCAAATGTCAGAGTTAAATATATATATATATTTATACACATATATCTGCATCATCTTTCCCCTCTCCTCCATCAAGTATGGCCTTGTGGCTTCCCTATGTTAAGCAAAAACATGCTATGTCATTCTTCTACTCAAAGAAAGGTGCAGAAGACACTTGTATGAAGATACACTTCTAAAGAATTTCTGGGTATTACATTATCACTACTATTATTAATATTAATATTAATATTATTTGGCACCTTTTTGCTTTGAGTGGTGTTTCATACCACTTTAGGGAATCAGAAATGTCAGGCATGTGCTACAGTATAGTTTTCCTGCCTTTCAAAACAATGTCCTGTGTTAATCTGTCTGATATATCTGCTATCTTTCAATAACAGAAGTAAAAAAGCAATTATAAAACAAGAAGTATGAAAAAGAAATTCAGAAGCACCAGCCTTCTTTTAACCAGCCAATTACAAGAGTGCTGTTGAGAACATGTAGTAGCTTATTTTAACCAAAGCTAATTGATTTTCGCAGGTGGTGCTTGAAAGGCTAAAGAGTATATGAAATTTGAAAAGGTCCTTGTCCAGCTCCTGAAGCTTTCTGTATCTGGATGGAAAAAAAAAAAAAAAAAAAAAAAAAAAAAAAAAAAAAAAAAAAAAAAAAAAAAAAAAAAAAACAAGCAAACAAAAATCTTTGGACCTGGATATGTTAATGCATCCAGGAATAGCTTCAGGTTACTGGGATGCTAAGATACTTATTGATCTGTTCATACTGCAGTCTTTACAAGAAACCATATGGTTTCCCTTAAGAATACAAGTTTCTTATCTCATATATTTTATTTTTATCATGTTATCAAAAGCTGAAATAGGGTTATGTCACATGTGGTATAGCTGTTTGGAAAATAAAAAACCTTACTGAAGAAGCATGCTTTGCTATTCATTACAGGTAAAACAGATCATGTAGCTGAGATCACAGCTGAGATAAGTCTGTTATAACTAATCCATCATCAAGAGGAGGGTTTGTCTGAAAAAAGAAAAGACCTTTCAACTGTGGAAGGGATTAATCACACACTGCCGTAAAAATGATTCTTTCATAGCACTTATTCCTTTTCAGTGTATCCAATTTCTTCATGTGTGGTCAGTCTTTTCACTGATAAACAAATCAGTGGGATACAATTGTTAAGACTGCTCAGATATAAGCATGTACCCTGATCTATTCATAAAAGCTAAAGATTTTTTGTGGTTGTTATTGCTTATTTAAAACCAATTCTCTTTTGATCCATGTGGTATCATCTGAGTGACTCATACAACAGGAATAAATAAATTTTACCCCTAAAATTTGCAAAGAACATATCCCCACTTTTCATGGAAAATGACTTTAACAAGATCTCACATCCTCCACTTGTCTCACTAGTAAATAAATCATATTAAATATTGCCCTTTCCCCTTTGGTGATTAATAAGCCTGTTTAAACACGAAATATTTTCTACATCAAACTTCATTTTTCCGTAATTAACTAGTATATTAATATACATACTTTGTGCAAGTATCTAAGTGAATTAAGTATATATAAAGGCTGCAGGCTGCTTACTGAAATGAAATATGGTAAGTAATCACTTTGGGTCAACAAGAAGTTTGGAAAAACAGGTTCAGAGGATTTTTCTTTGAAAAGATTTTTACCCTTGAGAAGCCAAAATTCAGACACTCCTGCACCTCTGTCCTGTGAACCATTCCATGTGTGGCTTCTCTTAGACAAAAGAAGGATGTGATTTGATGGTGGCCACATTGTAGTTTTGAGAAGTAGTAGAAGATTAGTCCTGCTGATTCCAAGGATCAGTCTGGATGAGAGTATCTCTGTGCTGTGCAGACAGTCATCAGAGGCTAGTACAAAAGCATGAAAAAGATGAACATCAGAAGGTTGCAGTGCAATATGCAAGTTATGGCACCATTTTCAATAAAAATTGCTTTCTGAAAATAAATTGAAGCTGATCATTTGACTGACACCTTTGAAATGAGGAATTCTGTCTTCATTCTGGGTCTGACAAGTTTGTCCATGGAGTATCAAGCTTGACCACTGGCATATTGAAACATCATATACAGAGATCACAGAAACTTAACATCTTGTTGCTATGGGATGTGAGGAAGTCTCAAAGCCTCATCTAGATTGAAGGGTCTCAAAGCTTTATCTAGATTAAAGGGTAAAGGACACAGAGGGAGGAATCTTGTTATCAGAGATTGCAAATATCTGCAATAACTGAAACAGTTATTTCCTCCTATGAGAGAGAGCAGAAGGAAGACAGAGGCCTGGAAAAAACATTCATACACACGCAGAAAAAGCAATGAAGTAACATTTTTTTTAACAAGGTTGTATTGGGCGGGAAAGGTGAATCTGAGATTGGAAACATTCTGAGACTGTAAGAGAAGGAATAATATATGACTGACTTCCTCTTCTCAACAAAGCCATGCCTCTCTCTCACGCTCCGTTTCCTTGAAGCTAATAAACGCTAATGAAATAGCAGCCCATTTATATTTCTGTGTTGCACAACTGTCCTTTCTCACTTTGACTCCTATTTTGGCTAATTTGTCTCTGATTATACAATTATAGGAACATTACATACCCACTTTTGTATCACATTTCTCATGAGAACTTTTTTTAATTGATATGTAAGAGAAGTATTACAGTGTCAAAATTGAAGGGGATTAGAGGGGTGTTAGACTTTCTCTTAACTAAAATGTCAGGCAGACAAGCTAAACACATACACATAAAATGAAATTCTGTTGACCCTCTGAGGCCTTGTAAGTAGTTTAACAGTTTTGATGCCTTCTTACCTCCCTACTACTCCTAAGGAGATAAGACGGAGGTCTTTCCTTGAAAATAAATGAAGGCTTCTAATGTGAGAGTTTCTTATGCTAGGTTAATTCATGTACCTCACATCAATAGAGAAGGGTAATAATGTTGGTTCAAAGAAAAACGCGTTTAAAATTTATCTTTTTAAAATGCAGATAGGGAACAAGTGACCTAAGTAACACGTATCTTCCATCATTATATTCAGTGCTTCTAAGATTGAATAACTCACAGCCACAGCTATCAGGAAAAATGTATTTGGAAATATATAATCTTAACCATACAGGCACATATATGAGCACAGGCTAGAACATGCTGAAGCCCAAACTAAAATGGCACGAGAATCAGGAAGTTTTAACTAGCTTGGATTTTAATGTTCCTTGAAAAAGGCCCTTTTCAACTTTACATATACTTGGCAATATGAAATTAGCTCTTCTTTACAAGCTCATCTTAACTGAGTGATCAGTGGAAAGATGAATCTTTGCTAAATTCAAACCATTCAATTTGTACAAAGGGGAATATATAAAACTTTATACATACATACAGCTGTAGCTCAGATGCAGATATCTATATTGTAAATATCCAATCACCATAACCTCCATCCATAGCCACAGAAAATGTGGCGGGAAATAGCTTAAGGAATGCTATCCATACGAGTTTCATTCCAAAAGTGCAAGATCCTCCCATGGATTAGAGGAGTTTTTTTTGATGCTTCACTCAGATAGAAACATTATCTACAGTTCTAGATTTTAAATTTCCTTCCCTTACAGGTGTCCTGTGAACGCTAAACATTCTCCATGGTTCTTTCACATCTTCGTTTTAAAGGTTGCTCTCTAACAAAGGTGGACTGGGAAGTCAAAGTAAACCATTTTTTTCAATATGTAGAAGGTAGAAGGTGTAAGAAGGTTTTTTCAATTCGTAGAAGGTGATCAGGTTAGTCAAGCAGGATTTCCCCTTGGTGAATCCATGCTGGCTACTCCTGAGTACCTTCTTCTCCTCCATGTGTCTGGAGAGAGCAGACAGGATGAGCTGCTCCATCACTTTCCCGGGGATGGAGGTGAGGCTCACCGGCCTGTAGTTACTCGGGTCCTCCTTCTTGCCTTTTTTGAAGACCGGAGTGATGTTGGCTTTCATAATTTGGCATTATCCCAGAGAAATCTGCTGGTAGGCATTATAGTAACCTCCATGCTTTTGCTGTTAGTTTCCCTTCAGCTAGGAAGATACCATGAGACAGATGGCAATTAATTCTGGACAGGTCAGAAGAAATTACTGTAAAATAAAGAGAGAAGTGTTCTGGACATGCGGATTCTTGGGTTCAATTGTTCAGTGTCATAGGAAACTCTTTGAAGCAAAAGTCATTGAAAAGGTATATGACTCTTCTGAGCAACACATGAACTGATTATGATATAACCACCTTATACTCTATTGTAGATACAGTGACAGAGACAAGTTTTTTAATATATGATTCTTTTAAATCTTTGAAATTTAAACAGTTTTTTCAAAATATATTTAGTACTTCTTAATAGCACAGTTCATTTTGTTTGTTTGTTTGTTTGTTTTTCCATTTTGGGTTAGTTTTTTTTAAAAACATCTGCTGGCATTTGCCTTAGCTATAGCAAGACCCTGGTTACTTTCACATAGTAAGGCAAGCTGTTATGTGCTTTATTTTGCTCTTTACAGAATGCTTTATTTTGGAATGCTCTATTTTGCTCTTTACAGAAGAAAAATCTAGAAACACAGCTTTTCCCAGATAGAGCATCTAAACTAATTCAGAGTTTCTTTTAGTAATGCAATTGTTGACATAGTAAGAGGAGTTAAACAATATGTCATCCTAATTCTCAGATCTTCATTAAATTTTCTTTGCATTCTTGAATATTTGCAGAGATGTATAAAGATATAATTTAAATTAGGAAGGAAGGAAGGAAGGAAGGAAGGAAGGAAGGAAGGAAGGAAGGAAGGAAGGAAGGAAGGAAGGAAGGAAGGAAGGAAGGAAGAAAGAAAGANGAAAGAAAGAAAGAAAGAAAGAAAGAAAGAAAGAAAGAAAGAAAGAAAGAAAGAAAGAAAGAAAGAAAGAAAGAAAGAAAGAAAGAAAGAAAGAATATTATTCATCCTGACAAAAAAAGGAGATCAGAAATTAAGAGAATTTGTGTTTTTGAACATGGATATGGAAAAAAACAAAGCTAGGTCTACTGAGTATGACAGATCATAATATAGTTTTACTCTAATGTATACATATTGTACATACATATGATTATATGTATTTGCATGGAGTGGCATCCATTTTTCAGTTCAAGATTCATCTTGTTTAGAAACATTTAAAGCTCTAAGTTTCTCTCCTCATTACTTCTCTCTTCTTTTGTGAGAGAGGAGTTTTATCTTTCATCATAAAAGTTTTTGACAAAGCAGGCTTGACTGAGGTTCATCCACCCTAATCCTAAAAGGACTCTTCTTGTATACAAGAGCTGCCAAAAACTATCATGACGCTCAGGCATCTTTGCTTTCATTTCTAGGTCTTAGACACAATTTGACATTGTGATTCAGGCATTAGCTGATGTGGCAAGATTTGCTGTTCCAGCTTTTAAGCTCCCCTGTATCTTTCCTGATGCCCCTTAATCCTGACCCTAAACATTCCATTATTCTGCTCTTTGGTCTCTTTTGATCTGAGAACAGCAATCATAGCAAATTGCCTAGTGGCTTTACAGCATTAACAGCCATTCAAAAGATATGAACAAGGCCATCACATTACTACAGTTTACGATTTGCACCATGACCTGAACTGTGAAAAGAGACTTACATGGGTTTTGGCAGATTGACTTATTTAGGAAGTTTATCTTATCTAAATATGCCCAGCTGTGTTGTCTTTGTGGGACAGGGGAAAGGGTATCCCTCAGCATGAGTTATTTTGCAATGTCAGATTTTACTGAAAACTAGACAAAATGTGATTTCTACATGTTTCATATGTTCAGTGAAAGACTACAGGGAAGTTTCT
Organism: Nothoprocta perdicaria; assembly: GCF_003342845.1. Lineage (NCBI taxonomy): Eukaryota > Metazoa > Chordata > Aves > Tinamiformes > Tinamidae > Nothoprocta > Nothoprocta perdicaria. Next base: position 3,110,156 of record NW_020455788.1, on the reverse strand, counting down.
AATTTTCCTTGGTCTGTTAACATGTTTGTAGTGAGAACTATAAACTGCTTTGTTTGCACCATGTTTTTATCTCAAGATAACTAACTCAAGATCATATGGCTTTGTAAGTGATGGCTAGGCTTTTGATTATATGAAGTAGAAGAAAGTAAGTGTTGCAAATAGGTCTGACAAAGAGGTAATTCTCAGAAAGCTATTGTTGGTACACCAGTAGTCCATAAAACTGTGGTAAGAGCTGCAGATAGGTTATAGAGTCATTGTATAGGAAAACATACAACATTTCCAATTAAAGTTATACATTGAAGCGTGAATAGAAACTTTGATTTGACAGTCATCGATGAAAAAAATAGGATATAAAAATGGTCGTTTGATATGGTAATTTCTAGCAAAAGTCTCTATGGTGAACTCATGCATATGATTGATAAGCTATAGGAGATTCAAATTTCCCAACTTGATTGCTCTATTAGTTACTGTGGGAGTAGGTTGATAAGATCTGAACAAAATGCTACTGCTCACTTAGACAAATAGAAACCTAATCTGAAACTAGTAAGAGACCAAGGAAAGACAGTTAGAGAAGGAAAAATTAGATCGATATAGACAAGAATATAACTTCAAGGCTTAATTAGGCCATTCTTTTTTCAAAATCACAAAAGCTATAGGGACGAATGTATGACATGTCTGTTAACAGCAGACAGCTATCCTGTCTTTGACACAAGGTCTCTGGGGTACCCAGGTTGCAAACTGCAGATCTCAGCAAAGCTGTGATCTTTGCATGGCAGGGCATTGCCATGAGCCCTTCCTCTCTTTGGAGACCAGTCTTTAGCCCCACAGCAAGAAATGCAAGAGCTTGGCGAGTTCATCTGTGACAACTGTGAGACAACATTATTCGTATTTGGCAATTTGAAGTGGGAAAATTTGAGTTATTTCAACTGTTAGCTGTGTTCCAGGCAAATTGCAACAGGCTGCTTTGGGTAAACATTGCAAATTGCTCATGATAGCAGGAAGAATAGGAACATGTTGTCTTTATTCTCTTCCACCAATCTGCACCCTTCCTGCAGCAACTGTACCCCTTTCATATTGCTTCACATATTGAGATAATAAAGAAGAAAAGATAATTAGACTATAGATCTCCTTTTCAGACAACAGTCAAAACTTCTCTCTCCTTTCTCCATATTAAGAAGGAATATCACACAGTATTGACTGTTCAGTGAGCCTTTAGAGTGGCATCTATCAACTTATCTTTGCTCTTTTAGGCTGGTTCAAAGTGCAACATTATTTTTATTTCTGAGCATTGCTGAGCTTCCAACAGCTTAAATGTGTCCAGCAGCATAACAGTTCAACCTGGATGTGCTGAGACATGATAATGTCATCTGAGATTACTGTATAGGCTTGGTTTCTTGTTTATTTTCCGTATATATTCAAGTGGTTTCATTTCATGAGGTGAGTGTGTATATATATGTGTGTGTGTGTGTGTGTGTGTGTGTGTGTGCGTATATATATAATGTTTAGGTTTACATATGTAAACAATTTATGTTAAATTACTTATATAACAATAGCACATGGAGACTTCAGTTGAATCAAATAATTTACAGTCTTACGAGACCTGTGTCCAGTGTATTTCTTCCTGAAAATCAGAGAGGATCTAGAATTTTGTTCTATCTATGTAAAAGTGAATGGTAGAGATATTAATAGACCTGCATGTGTTCAACAATGCATATGTGGTACACACAGGAGGACTCAGTTATGTAATTTAAGATTAGCTGCCTTTTCACTGAGCAGATTAAGAAAGTATGCTTTTGTTTTATAGAGACAAGATAAAGGGAAGATGTAGACTAGACTGTACCTACGTGACTAACTGGTGTCTTGGGTTGGTGAGTCTTGCTTAAATATTTATAACTAAATCAATTATTGAATTTGGTTTTAGGAAGGAATTTTCTCTAAAAAAGCATTACTAGGAGTTGCTGATTCTATTTTAGCTTTTGTTTTAGACGATCAAGAATCATCTACAAATTTCCCCAAATAAAATTACCATAGTACTTAGAACTGAGTTTGGTAATATTATTTAACAATTATTGAAAAATCTCTCCCTTTTCACAATTTTCATAACAGTACAGTTGTGGATTTTGATCCTATCTGAAGTTTATAAAACTCTAGAAGTTTAAAGTTCTGAAGTTTGTAAAAAGCTATCTATCTGAAGTTTGTTAAATTGTTCTGGATTGTGTTTTTTTTTTTCTGTATGAAGCATGCTAGCATATGATGTACGAGTAATGAAGTCTGTTCTCCATTAAACCTGCTACAACCACAGGAAATAGAACAGACTGATTTTTACTGTGTCTTGAAGAACTATATTCTTATTATTATCATGTTTTATTTTATCTAATTCAGACATTCCCTAAATTTATTTATTTTGTTTAATGATTTGAATATTCTTTTTTCCTACTGTACTCTTCTATGAAAACTGTAATACTGTAATACATGAACATCCCAAGGATGTGGAAAGGTTTGTGTACCTCTGTTTTCCAATGTAAACTTTGTCATGGTTCAAATATAAAGGTGAGTTTGAATGTATTCTTTTCTTAAGAATGCTTGTGACATTTTGGGAAAAGAAGTACGATATTATGAGAATATGTGGCTATTCAAAGAATACACAGAGGAATCTAGAGAGACAACTTTTCTTAGCTCTTTGGTACACTGTATGTAGCATTCTGCCAAAGTGTAGCATAAGTCAGTAGGTTACCTCGCATACTAACTACCAGAATTATTTTCAATAAATTTTCTTTTCAGATACTTCTACTCCTCTAGGAAGAAGATAAGACTATAACTTCCCCAATACCAGTAAGCTATTTCCTTTTCTACTTAAATTCACATGCATTTCTTACTCATTTACTCCTCCTTAAAATAGTTTCTAAGAAGCATTTGATGAGATGGTTTCATCTAGTTTTCAAGTGTTAGAAGTCCAGCAAGGTATATCTGATGCTTACAATAAAATCACGGTGAGACAGAACAGGACTGGTAGCTCAGTGGGAGAGTACAAGTTCTGCTCATGGAGACAGTGGGAAAGTCAAAGTGATAAAACTCTTGATTGTAAATGGAGAACTGGCTTTTTTTTTTTTTTTTTAATTAAGTATATAGTTGCAATTTCTGGTAAAAGAACTTGAGATATAGGTGAGACGTAAAACTTCTGCAAATGTTCTTCTGGTGAGATAAGCATATATTCTAGGTAAGCATGATTCTGAAGTCCTACTTCGGACACTAAATAGACATTGAGTGTTTGTGTACCATCCATTTGAATAGCACATTTGCATCAAGTCCACAGCATAGAATGGGGTAAAATTGCTCATTTGGGTATTGATCTTGACTATCTCTATATGATTAACTATTATTTAGTCTGATATTTTACTACTAACTTATCTGTATTTTTAAACAGGTGTTATTCAGATCTGTGGATGTAAACCCCACATTTATATACAATGAACTGTAATGAAATTTAACTGAATTTAATACACCCTAAAGCACATACTCCTCTATGTGCTTCAGTGATGAAAGGATAAGAGTGAATCAAGTAACATCAGTAGTTGTCAAATGTAATGAATGCTGGAAACCTAGTGATTCTGTGAGATTTCTTTTCCTGAGGAAGTCAATATAGTTTTCAAATGTTAACAAAGAAAACTCAGACAAATGAAACTTGATAACAAACTGAACTTTAAGACATTCTATCATATTTCACCATAAGAGATGCTATGACTTGACATCACTCTCCCTCTTTTGAAATTGTTGCCTAACTTGTTTGCAATCTGAATGCATAAAACAACCTACAATCAAACCTAAGAAATTTTCAAGCTGAAGAAAGCATATTAAGAAAATGTGGGCTGAATTATATCAGAAGAATTTCCTTATGGTGAAGTCTATTATATTGCAGAATAGCTTCTCAAGGGAAATTATGGTATCCTAATAGTTGGAGATGGTTTATGCTGTGGGGAAGCAGACTTACACTGCTTAATGGAGTTGAACTTAAGTTTAAATGCTGTTTTCAGTTTGTAACTTATATGTCGTAAGGAGGGAGAGATTCCCTGTCCTATTTTTGTGACAAATTGCCTTGGAAGCTTCAAAATTCATTGGACAAGAAATGAGTACACTGTGTAAACAACAGTAAAGACAGATGTGAATATTTTACAGTGCATGTTTGTTTAGCATAAATATTTCATAGGGGACAGCTACAGACAGACACAATTATAAAGTAAAATTTTATTTTATGGAAAACACTGAGAGTGTAAAATTTCCTGAAATAAAATATCAGTAATGATCTTTAACTGACAAATCTACTTCATTTAACAAAACACTCAGTGTCCTTTCTCCTCCTGCCCCTTTTCCCTTCCTTTATATTCCCTGGATACCTAATGCCTTACATAGTGGCATGGTGAGCATATGTTCTTGGTTAAGGACCATTGTTTATGAAATTGTTACAGGTTTCAGATTTCTACGTGGCAAGCAGAACACCCAGGCCCCTGGCTGGTAGCAATTGGAGCCATTCAGAGGTATGTAAACATTAGAGTGAGGAATTTATGAGTCTACAGCTCAGCTGTATGGAACATTGCTCAACTTGGATTTTTTTTTTCTTTTTCTTTTGTGTGAATTGTTTGTTTGACTTCAAACATAGCTGAGCAATACCTGGCTGTAGATAGAAAAGAACAACATCTGGAAATAATAGCTGCTTAGCCATTAGTCAAAAGGTTGTGCTAAGGGCTGAAAGAATATTCACATTTAAACTGAGAAAGTTGTGTCTAAGTGAATCACCCATAGTGTCTTGGCCTCGGCAAATAAGTAGGATGAAAGAAACAAGGTGAAACGGGACATAATTAGGGTACCGTAGTAGAGTATTCCAGTTACAGGCTGAACATATGAAAAAGAAAGAAAATACGGATTCCTGATTAGTCAAATTTTTACCGAAATTAAGGCTGGCAGTTGGAATTATGTGAACAACAACAAAAAATCCATGCACGGGAGTTATGTCCTGCGTTTTCTGTGTAGTGTATCTTGTAGTATTTCCCATGACAATAAGCATATTCACTTATGATACTGTGGATTGTGGGAAAAAAAAAAATATATATATATATATGAATGATCAATTCCTTTCAGCTTCCTATATCATTTCACTCCTACCTCTTTGAATGAACTTTGTGCTGTCACCTTATCTAATTGGCTTAATGAGTTATAAAGTATGACTACTTCTTTTGTGTAAGTATGAGTCTTTGTATAGACGTTTTCTCATCATCACTGACAGAAAAGTAATGCTCAACACCACAGACTTATGAAGCAATGGTAGCTTCAGTAAGTGATGCAGTTAGCTTCATCATTCCATTCCACATGGACGTTAAGAAGATACAAACACATATCAAAAGATTCGGTCACTGATTTTACGTAGGAGACGTGTTTGGTATGAGCCCAAAATGAAAAATTCAAATATAACATATTAATATAGTTCTGTTAAAAAAAAAAAAAAAAAAAAAAAAAAAAAAAAAGGAATTTACTGCAATAAAAGTTTTCAGCAAGATTTCTGTCCTGAAATACTCTTATAAGCTACTTAATTTGGTGTGCCTATTGCTGTCATACCTAGCATCCTATAGCTACCCATAAACCCAATTCTTTCCTATTCTTCAACTTGTTTCCTGAAATATATATTCAGGGAAGGGGAGAGAGAAAAAGCATTCTTGGCTCACAGCACATTCCTTAAGGAGCGTATAGGTGTATAGGTGATCTAAGGAGTGTCACCCATTGCATATCCTCAAAGTCCATAAAAAAAGCCAAAATACAGGATTATTTCCTTGATACTTCAGTGCAAACAGGGACTAATATGCATCATGACACTTCATGGTGAAAACAGCTACATTATCAGCATGCGAAAATGACACAAATGGTAAAATAGTTATTTGTTTTGGTGTAAAAAAACCTCTAATATTTAAAAATCTAATATTTGAACAACAAAAACTACTGAGGCTTTTATAAACATTTTCTCAAAGCAACATTTTGGGGTAGTCCAGAAACAGTCCTAAGTAATTTACAAGTCATAGAGCAATATCTAATTTACAAATCAACAGGAAAATGATATGTTCTTTACAAAGATTTATTCTGACCTTATTTCAAACAAAGCTAACAACAGTAAAAGCAAAGAAGAAGAGACATACTTCTAGATGAGTCTCGCAATTCTGCAAAAAAATGACAAATGTTCTGTATATGACAGTAGTTAAATTAATCTGTGAAATGCCTATTTTCCAGGCCTTTGCAAATTTTGCAAAACTGACAACAGGTCTCCATTAATTCCCAAAACAAGTATTTGTAGAATTTTGTTGAGATGTTATTTGCTGCCATATTTGTTGCTATGACATTTTCTCAGCAGCAAAATTTGGAGAGTGTCACCTTACATTAGTTCAATTCACTGTAGACCTGTCTAACCACAGCAGTGCTATGGTGAAAGGTCTGTCTATGCTTTTCCATTCCATCTAAGAAAACAGCATGATAATTTGCTCCAGGCTAAAATTTGGCATGAGATTTAAGATACAGCTTTCTTTTTCCTAAAACTTTGAAAAACCCTTAGTTTCTGTTAACATGTTTGCTTCTCCTTTTTTTCCCCTTCAAAGAGGAGAACCATAAAGTAAGCAGCTTCAGATGCTGGGGGAGGTGATTTTACATGGAAGGTTATCTTTTATGTTTGTTTTTAGGTGCTTTTTCTCTTGAAGAAATCATTGAGATAGCTGAAGAAACTTATATTAGCTACATGGATTTACATTGGATCAGTTTGTTTGCATTTACAACTGTGCTAACTTTAACAAATTACATTAAGAAGTAATTTTAACTTGACAGAAGCAGCCTAACTGAACCTGAGAAGAGGGCACACCTTAGCCTTGATGCCTTTCTAAATGCACAGTTGTACCATTTGTAGACATACTGCAATACTTCCCAATCCATCGCTAGAGAGCCTTTAGAAATGACTAATTTCAGCCCCTGAGTATATGAATATGGAAAAGAAAGGTATATTTGAGTATGAACTATTTCTATATTATTTAGGCCTTACTTGAGCACTGTTAACATACTTTCCCTGACTCATGGTCCTAGCTATGAGTAGGATGAAGGGTTGCCAGTTTTTCAATACTCTCTGTTCCCTCAGGAGCACAGGATTGAGAAAGGAATATTCTGACCAGCTTTTGCTTTTCCTACAAAGCCAAGAAAGGCTCCCATCTCAGAGAAGGAGATAAAGAGATAAAGAAAAATAATAATTTTGAAAGATTTATCTGTAGTTTTGATGGAATGTGGAAGACTCGTGTAGGACAAAATGAAGTTGACTGGTGCTGAGGAAATAATTAAGGGATGCAAAATGTCATTGACAGGTTATTCATAATACACTTGGACTCACAGCTGTGAAAATATACATGATTCAAAATTATATCATCCAAGTCTTCTGGAATTTACATCAAATGCAAGAATGCATGGTATCAGTAGTGCAATATCAGTATCAGTAACAATTCAACAGGGAAAAAGTTTCATCCAATTCAGTTTCTTATTTTGCCTGCCTCACACACATGCACACAAAAAGCCCTTCAGAAGAACATTAATAGTGATATTTGAAAAAGAACTGTGTATCAGAGAGGTGCTACTAACATTTTTGTAAAAGAAATCTGTGAAAACATTCCTCCCAAGTTAAAAACAAGTTAGAAACATATTTATTTGTATTTGCTTGTTTACTTTGGGCTGGGTAAAGGTGAAGCATAACTTATTCAAAGAATCATGAAAAGGAGGTTAATCAAGGTGCCAGAGAATGGCAGAATATGCCAGAATACTACTCTATGATTTACAAACTCCTGTCCATTTAAATAGGAGTAACAGTCATGGAAGAGAAAGCCATTAACATTTGATTTTGCCAGAGATCATCACTCAGGAATATGTTATCCTTGGTGAAGTAGCTTCAGCTTTGTCTGAGTTGGTGTGCTCAGCTGTACACTCTTCGGTGACACACACAACAGAGGAAACAATACACTGACATGCTCTTTAATTTTTATGCTTCTCATTCCCTCCAAGTCAAACTTAATAGTAGATGAGGCTCAAAAATCTGACTGGATATTGCATATCCCTGAAAAGACCAAATGAGCCTTATCTCTCTTAAATAAGGAGAAATTATGTAATGCTCTAAACTTCTAAAAGGAAATCAGAGTTGAAATAGCAGTGCAGGCCCTGTGGATACAGGCCAGGCCATGGGGCTCTGAAAGGCTTCAGTGATGCCACTCCAGCCCTGCTCCCCCTGCCTGGCCATGGTCCCCTGACTCCTAACCTGACCCTGACCCAAAGATGCTCTCCCTGCCCAACCTCAGCCCTTTGGCCTCGCCCTGCTGGCCCCACTCTCATCCTTGGTTTGCATTCCTCAGGGGGAAGCAAGCCTCTGCGGCTCCCTGACAACTATATTCTTCCTGACTGCAGACTAATGTGTTTCTTTATATCTCTCCTGGGTGTAATTACTGCAGCTTTATTACCTGTCTTTATGAATATCTGAAAGAATATAAGTCCAATTAAACTTCTTTCTTCTCAAGATCTTTAACCCAATGGACTAGGAAAGCTCCTTATTGAGAGTGCTGTTTATTGGGTGTATCTGCTTTCTCTGAGCTAACTCCTAAACTTTAATGGAAGTATTCCTCGATCTGATTCCCCAATATTTATGTGATGCAGAGGAGTAGATTGCAGAGGAGGTGTTTGTAATGGCCTTTAAAGCTGCCAGAATCCCAAAGACAGTGATGCTATCTCAGAGAAAGCTTTTGTGTCAGGGTCGTTTTATTTAAAGCATGCAGGCTGTCTATGAACACATTAACTTTCTCTCTCCAGGCAATAGCTGAGCTCTTGGGCATGGTCTGTGTTTTCCTCCTTTCTGCTGATGCCTGTGCATCTGTCCTCCCACTTTGTGGTTCTGCTCTTGATGGGAAACAAAGTGATGTTGTTGTCACATGATTCAAAATCCTTCACCACAACAGCATCAGCTGTGCTGAACTGTACAATTGGCCTGTCAGCATTAAATGGGGACCTTATCTTATGCCCTCCCATCATGCTGACTGTGCATTCCACTAAACAGGCCAGTGGTAAAAAATATTCAAAGCTCCTCAGTACTCCTTACCCGCAAGCACTAATTATAAAGTCAAAAGGAAGGGCAAACATGCTCCTATGACAAACCATTATGTAGACAAAGGTGGTAAAGTTCCAGAAAAGCACAATTAACAAACTGTTATTCATTTCTTCAATTTGACCAAAATCTGCAATTCCCTTCCCAGCTACAGAATGAGCTATTGAAAGTCTGATAAATTTTGTTCTGTTTTTAAGAGACTATTGTGTATGCCAGTATGCTAGTCTGCCTTTCCGAGTACTTGTTTTTTATGTTAACTATATGAACTTTGGACAGATAACATACAATTCAGTCAGGTTGTATGTCCAACAAAATATTACCTTTAATGAAGTTTTTCTTGAAAATACAACTTCACTCCTAGACCTACAGACAAAAGTGAACAATCCCTCACATCCCACTAGACCCCACCATTAGACATTGAAAAGCAAGTGCAGGTCTTCTCAGTCCCTTCTGCCTCAATTCTCTGCAAAATACTTAGCAGAGGAAAATTGAAATTCACTTTTATTTCTTTTTCCATCCAAACTTTGAAATAAGGGCAATGATCAAAGAAGTAGGAGATGCATAGCATTCTGTTAGCAAGGTTTAGGATAATCTAAATGGAAAAAGGACCTGCGCAATTGAGAGTGCTGAGTAGTGCTGAATGTAATTTCTGAAATACCGCCAGTTTTATCCAACAGTAAACTAAACAAAGTTACACTATTTCTTCCTATATAGAAGAAAATTGCATAACTCTTTGCTATGTCTAATAAATATAGTCTGTGATGTTAAGCTGCATAAAGGTCTTGGATATCAAGAAAACTTGTACACTTTGCTACCCACTTTTTTGGTTGATCAGCTGAGTGGAAGAAAAAGAAGCTGTAAATTATGGATGATATTTCATTTCTAACTTTGAACTTTCACAGCTTTTGTCATCTTGTGCCCTAAACCTCAGATTTTTCCTTTGAATTTGCAGTTTTGATGTTAAATGTATATGTCAAATGATATATAGCTGGTGCTGCACTTGTAAATGTGTCTGTAATTTTATCATGGAGTTCTGGTGACAATGACAAACCACACAGGCTTCACTTTTGAAGCTGATGGAGTCAGGAGAGCCCTGAGATAAGATTACTGCTTTCTAGTGTAAACTTTGGTTTTAAGTATATATGTTATAACAGATGGAGGAGCAATTTCAAAGGAGAGGGAAACTCAGCACTCTGTTTTTGGTTTTTTTTTTTTTTTTTTGCCTTCTGCCACACAGCTTCTCAGAGAGAACACTATATTCAAACTCTACAGGAGAAAAAAAATGCATCTCAAAGAGAATATATATGGATACCACTTCTTCTGATCTTCAAAATCAGTTCATGTCAATATTTTTAGCATTTGACACTATGGAATACTAAAAAAAAAAAAAAAAAAAAGTGGTCTGTATCATGCAACATCATAATTGGGCATTATCAAATATCTAAACTCTGTTGCAATTATAGACAGACGTCAAAGATAGTATTTAATTCAACCACTCTCTCATGAAATGCCAGACTTTTATCCCTTTGAACAAAGCAGAAATATCAATGCATGTTGATGGGAGCTGGGGGTTCTAAAGTTTCTAAAGTACTCTACAACTTTATAGACCAATTTTTCAACTGCACAGTTGGACAAACTCAAAATGTCTAGGTAATATCTCAGTTTATTAAAATATAAGAACCTCAGGAAATTGTTTCTGTATAGATATTCTTTCATGATCTATTCAAACAAAGGCATGTCTGGCATCATGAATGAATGCCAACAAAGTGCTACTGTCATGCCAGAGAAGAATTTTGAGGATAACAGCCTGGAATTTATGCTGAGAAAGCTTCAAGAAATGAAAGTTGAATAAATTTCTAAACCTAAACAATCTAGTCGCAAAAAAAAAAAAAAAAAAAAAAAAAAAAAATCATTTCTCTCAGTTTTGCAGTGAGGAACCCAAGCTGCCAAATCAGCAAATCAGGACAGACTTTTTGAGTATATAAAGAAGACTGTCTCATTACATAAGTATCCAGAAAAAATCTATAGAGTAACCTATCTGCTAGCTATGGGCATTTGAAAATTTACATATAAACATTAAGAAACACATCTCATTTTACTTCTTGAGACCTTGAATAAGATTTTTGTGGGAAAATAGCATGTCTAACTTCCATGCAGATCAAAATCAGAACCTGCATAATATTCAGTCACATTTCAGCCACAATTTTCTAAAACAAATTCAAAAAAATCTGGCATAGGTATATAAATCAGTTGAACATTGCAGAGCTATCAAGTAATTCTAACGAGCTGGATACAGAGATAAAAAAAGGAACAAACCAAAAGAAATATGAATCATTGTTCCTTCATTTCTGTCACAAGCAGAAAACATATGAATATTATCTTCTCAGTGCTCTGGAGATTAAAGCAACTAATAAATACTGATGTTTTTGAGAGAAATAAAGCTTACAAATAATGATGGTGTTTATTGCTATAAAGAGCAAATTGTAAAAACAAAGATATTTCCTCTACTGATCTTTCTATACTGAATCTGTCAAGATTCATATGTGATCGCCTGCGTGGTTGTGCATCCATGTATGGGCACTCCTCAGACAGCAAATCTTCTCTGAAGGTTTGGCAGTTGTCATTACTAACTGCTCTCTCCGTGCATTTTTATTGTGTCATCTATAAACACATGTCTGCTTATCAGCCTGGAGAGCATATCCAAGGAAATTAGGGGCACTTTGCATCACCATCCTAACTACAACTGTTTTATAAAAAAAAAAGTGAAAGTTGATTCACATCTTTTAACAACATCTTTTCATGTTGCCATAGGAAATTCACACTCTGAAAAACAAGTTGGTAATATCTGTGATTTTTAAGACATTAGTAGTCACCTGCAAATTATATATAAATGGTCTAACTTAGTTATTTTTGTCTTCATATTCATATGTACCCACGGGTAGTTCAAACTATTACGAAATTTGATTTAAATTTAATGGAACTGGAGAATAGTAGAGGAGAGAGTACTACTTTTTCCTTCCAAGTTCTGTTGTTGTCCTTGGAAATAAAGAAACTCTATGAAGAAGAATTTCCTAGTTCATATAAATCTATTTACTTGAAGTTAAGTACCATAGAAGTAGTGATTTGAGGGCCTTAGTTCCTATAATTTAAAAGATGCATATTTGTGCTTTAAAGGTTGATTTACATAAAACAATTAACATTTTAAAATTCTATTTTAAAAAAAAAAATGCTTTGTGAAAAAGAATTGCTCTTTTTTTTTTTTTCTGTGTAAAGAATATTATCTCCAAAGTAGCGTGAGTACTCTGAGCAGTAATTCACTATAAGTGTAAGATTTGCTACTTTCTGTAAAGGGACAACAGTTTCACTCTGTCTTTCATGTCTCTTCCTGCTTGTAGCCTTCAAACCCATCTATGATAATATTAAGAAAGTGATGTCTTTTTAGGCTGTTCTATTTCATTTTTTTAATCCAAGAGGGTTAGTTAATTCCTGTGAAGAGCTGTGGTAAAGTTCTGCAGGGAGTAGAGTAGGTATTCAACTGGCATTGGAAATGCCTTGTCCTTTTCAGTTTCTACTCTTTTTCTTTTTTTTCTGTATCCTAACCTCTGCGCCGTGAGCTAGGAAATCATTGTCATCACTGTTTTCTCATTTGCCTTTGGACAAAAGAAAATCAAGCAAGTGAACTGACAGAAGTTGAAGGAATAGAGAATTGTTCAGGCAAATGCAGGAAGCCTGTACAGTGCCTATCCAATGCTTTCAGCAGAGTGATGTAGCTGGACATATTTCAAATCAACCAGTTTCTTAATGTTGAATTAAATAAATTGTGGAGAATGTCTGTATCTGACTAGATGAAAAAAAAAAATCCTACATATTTTTAAAAAGATGAAGAGATTTTTTATTTATGAAAAGATCACATCATTCAAATGGAAATTATTATTATTATTTTAATCTTATCTAACATGGTAGTGACAGAGGCAATGGCATTCCTGTAAAAAAACACTTTTTCAGAGCTAAGCATGGCTGCAGGGATTTTATCTGCTCTAACATCTCTGTAAATTTGACAGCTGCTTTTATTATTAAAGAAGGAGATATTCTAGCCTTTGAAAGTTATAGTTATATCTTTGGTGCAAGCTGAACCAAAAATGATCTTGTCATAAATGCACTATAAACACACTACAATAACAATCCAGGGCTTTTGTAATCTGCTGTCATACCCCATAAACTTACCTTTTTTAAAGATTTCTGAGCACCGTTTATTGATGTTTTATAAATACAAATACAAATTGATAAAATAAATGAAGAGGAGATTTTTTTTTTTTATTTTCCTTAGTAAAATTAGCAGTCTTAAATGGTATGTTTTTGGCTTGTCCTTTTTTGGGTTTGTATTCTGTTTCAAGGCCACTTGTTCAAGCAAAATGGCCATGTGTAACCTATACACATCTTGGTGAAATATCATCTGGTCTCCAGGACTAAATTACATCAAGCTTCACTATTTTGCATAATACTTCCTATACATTTTTTTCCAAAATTTCCTAACCAACTCCTCTAGCCTATCTGCTGCAAAGAATGCTTCAGATGTGGAAATGTGTCCAGTGTCTTCATCAATACAGACCAAACCAAAGAATTAATTGTGCTTATCTGCTACCTGAGTGTTTTTTCATAAATTTGTCATCATGTGGTATCATCAGTTCTCTGTCTGGCCTCCTGCTTTTGATGTGTTTTGAAAAAGTTTTACTACCAGTTTGATCATCCTTTCCCGGGCACTCTTTGAATTCTTTTTGAATCTTCTTAATTTCCTGTTCTGCTGTTGGTTCTGCTATTCTCTACATCTGCTGGGCATTTTATTTCTTAGATAATGACCTTCTCTCCTCCTTATAGCCTCCTTAATTTTCCTTGTGCGCTATACTGGGATTTGGGTTTATTTTTTAACCACTTTCTTTTGAATGTGGTATTCATTTTACTTGTGCTTCCAATATACTTTTTAAAGTAATATTCAAGATGTCTGTTGGCTTCTGGCTTTTTGCAGTGTTTTTTTTACTAATTGCTTAGTGAATTTTTCTTTCTTTCCTGAAATAAAAAATTCACATTGTGGCTGTTTAACATTTGTGGTTGTTGTTATGCCTGCTTTAAAACCTAATTTTAGTGTGTTTATCACTATAGATACACTCTCCTACTAATACCTCTAGAAATGGATCCTCCTGCACTTCTCAAGACCATATACAGCACGTAATCTCTTTTTGTGTATTATAATACCTTATGTTATGGGAAACAAAACTCTTATCATATCCAAATTGCTTATATTTACATCTCATCCTCTTCAGGCATTTTCAGGACTTTTGATAGGTAATCAGAATCTCTCACTGCTAGTGCCTGTGCTGAATTTGCAACTTCTTTAATCCTGATCAAGATCAGTCATTGCCTTATCAAGATATAGTTTCATGATACTGAAACATTTTTGTTAATAACATGTGATACATATGTGATTACACCCAAAAGATCTCTGCAATACTTTTTCCTTTCCTTTCCTTTCCTTTCCTTTCCTTTCCTTTCCTTTCCTTTCCTTTCCTTTCCTTTCCTTTCCTTTCCTTTCCTTTCCTTTCCTTTCCNTTCCTTTCCTTTCCTTTCCTTTCCTTTCCTTTCCTTTCCTTTCCTTTCCTTTCCTTTCCTTTCCTTTCCTTTCCTTTCCTTTCCTTTCCTTTCCTGTCCTGTCCTGTCCTGTCCTGTCCTTTCTTTGTCATAATTCGTTGATGCTATTGTGCTTCACATAATCCTTCACAAACAGCTTCACTACTCATAGTGTCACAGAGTCACTGTCTCGCAGTATCCTAGACTATCTTCCCTATGAAGCTGGAAGCCTGACAGCAGCATATCCCACTGCTTATCATCCTTCCGTCAAATTTCTGAGATACCTAATATGTCAGAGTTGCTGTTTTGATTTCAAGCATTATAATAATTACTTATTTTATTTTCCAAGCTCTCAGCATTGGCAAGGGAGCATTAATAAAATTTGCCATCACTTCCACTGCTAAATATTGCATATTCTTGGCTCTCCTTTAACTTCCAGGTTAAATAAACTTTTATGGTCTTTCTGGTTTTAGTAGCAATATTAAGTAGCAATATTAAGTAGTCGCTACTTAATATTAGCTATATATTGTTGTGGGTTTAAAAAACCCACTGGATGAAAATCATAAAGAGTTCTCCTTTGTTCTCTGCAAGATAAAAAGGCAGATGACTTCTTAATATTGCATTGGGAAGGGTAAGAAGGGGAGGGAAAAAAGTATTTTTAAACTTGGGAATGAAATCATTTGATTGACATGTAAAATACAGTCTAAGTTCTAAAGTACTTAATAGGCTACAAGTACAAGTAGGAATTGAATTTATTTCTATGTTCTGTCACATCTCTAGTAAAAATCATATGTTCCTTTTTATATAAGCAGGCAGCTGAAGAAAGCATTTGTTTAAGGAAGTTGGAAGAAATTGGGCCAGCTATTTTATTGTTATTATTATGAGTAACAAGAAAGAGAATCCGTCATCACAGAGTGCCCACAGAGGACTTGCTCTTGAGACAAAGTCAGTAAGAATTTTATAGGTGCCCATCACCCCCCTTAAAACTAGGTCAAGGCTCTCAAATTCCATTTTTACTTGAATTCCCATAAGTAGCAATTTGTTTGTTCTCTTTTAAGAGAAGACTTTTTTTTTTCAATATACTACAAACTTTATCTGCTATAGGACCATATATTTTACTAACTATTCTGTAGTTTCAGAGTAACCCTTTATACTCTGATTCTTTCAGGCTGTGTTTGCTCAGCTTACTATACTGAAAATACTAGATGTCTAAAGAGTAAAATTGAATATATTTTAATGTGCTGTGAGTTTCTAAACATTGTTTGGTATGTTTTTTAATTCCACAGTGAGTTGAACCTTGCTCACAACCACTTTAGTCCTGTTGATTAGAGTAGTCATCATGGCTTGCCTCAAAAATATTCAAGCAAAGAATTCCATTTAGAATAAATCCTAGCAGCACAAAACTAGAATCTTAATTAAGACTGAATATTTTCACTTTTCTGTGAAACAAGTAACCTTGCAAATCTGAGACACCACCTGCCTGCAGCCAGGTGTGTTCATCAAATCTTTCCAAATAGCCTTTGACTTTTAATGGTGGAGATTGAGCTTTCAAATTTATTATTGTGAAGATGATGTTGTTTGATTGGTATTACAAAGACTTTCTATAACCTGACAAAACACCCAAAGGGCCAAACTTGATTTGTACATCATATGTACAAATTGAGCTGCCTGGAAAAGGTTTGTGTCACAGTGGAAGATATAGAAGATCAAAAGTCAATATAGTTCTATCAAAAGAAGAGGTTTTCAAACTCTTGTTTTGTGTATTGAGTTTGAGAATGTAGAGAGCAAGCTTAACAGGCTATATGATGAGTTTCTCTTCTGGTGACTGTAAAATGATGGCCAAGACAAGATCTTCAATTATTGATAGCAATTTTCTGATTTGTAGGCTGTTTGGGGCTGATTACTCATTTGAGCAAAACTGATGTTCCATCTTAACTATATTCACTCATTCTCAGTCATTTTAACATTATTTATTGTTGTTCTAACCAATTAAGTCAATGGAGCACTAGCATCATATATATGAATTCAGCTCAGAACAGCATTCATTGCATCACAGTTCTGCCATTCATGCTGTGAAAGATTCATAGCAGTGAGGACAGAAGCACACACCAGCCTTAATCAGACCCACAGCCCAGATTATACGAGAGCTGCAAAAATGTGTAGAGCTGCTTCCTCAAACCACAGCTGAGAAGGCTGGTGGGGCACAGTGTCTGGACTGTGAGATCTTTGTTCAATGGAGGTTCCTGTTTAAAAAATTCTGAAACAACAAAAGAAAACAAGATGTTTTCCATCTACTCTTTTGCTAGACAGCGGGGATGCGGTGAAGGTCTCAGTGGTGCCCTGAGAAGGACCCTGGTTTCTGCCACCCTTATACATGCTGGTCACTACTGTGTCACAAGTAATATGATTGATCTGTAGGTGTCAGTGTAATTTAGAGAATTCAGACTTATCATTTTTTTCATCTCATATACTCATATATTCCCTTTCTGACAGATTACAAGCACAGACTTGTACCAATGAGCCTTCAAGTCACTCAGGCATAAGGAGAGCAAATCAAGATGCCAGATTTTTTTCCTTATTAATGTGATATTTAATTTTAGTCAAAAGGTAGAGACTGAATTATCCCAGGATCTATTCTCTTTCAGCTAAAAGAGCCAAAGGAGATTTTATTTGCTTCTTTTCACAAGGTGACATGTCCAAATTCTTCCATTTGTTTATTCAGATTTTTTTTTCCTTGGAAAGAGCCTCCTCCATACTTCATACAGTTTGAAGTCTGTTCTTCTAATTGGGAAAAAAAATAAACTACAAACAAGAACTATTTAATAAATTGATAATATTTAATTTATAATTACTTGGATTTTTTTTTTTTTACTTCTTTCCCATAGCCCAAATATTGAGCTGCCATCTACAAAAGAAGTATTAAAGAACTGATATAATCAGCAATCAGGCCAGTTGGGCTTTCCACAGAAAATTCAGCTATTAATTCAATATTTTAAGGTTAATATTTATTGCAACAGTTTAGCCAGGTGTTTTTATATATATATATATCTGAATATATATATATATATGTATATAGTACGCATGTTTGTATAATATATCTCTCTCTATATATAGATATAAAAACTGAATGAGCAAGGTCTTACACTTAAACTGCAGCATTTTAATTTCTCTCCTGGTGTAAAAGTAACATATTTGGTAGGAAGTATAAAAAGACAGGTAAGTTATGGAGGAAAACACTGGGTACAGATAGAAACTCTGACATCAGGAAGACAAATGGGTGATATTTGGAATTCTTGCAAGGAAGGAGCAAGTGGAAGGAGGAAGAAATATATAGGGTCATTAGGTGTTCAGGGCTTTACATATGGTGTGGGACAGCTTTGCTAGATTCACAGTACAGATTACTTCTGACTTTCAGTTGAATTCTTTAAGGTCTTTCTACTACTGTGTCTTTCTCTCTTTTTCTTTTCCTTTTTTTCCCCCTTAATTTTATCTTCTTCAAGAACAAAAAGCACACATAGCTTCTTTCTTACTGACCTGATTTTCTAATCTGATTTCTGATTCTGATTCTAACTCTTACTGCTTAATGCTTAATTCCATGACTCCTCAACATCTAAGTACCAGTATAAAGGCAAACCCACGACTGGTGTTTAGAAGTCTGAATTTGGATGTTGGAACCTCACAGTTGACACCACATGCACAAAGAGTTTGGACTAACAGAGCATAAAGATAGATTTGCTCAATAGACATCATGATTTCTTAATGTAACATTAATCTTTTTTCCTCAAATTTATAGAGCCCTTCTCTAATGTCTTATTCTAGCTACCTTGAATACATTCTACATCTTTCAGAGTAGAACTATATGACTTGCCCATGAAAAGTAGCCTGATAAAAAGGGACTCACAGTAGTTAAAACATCCTCTGCCAGATTCTAGAGTTGAGACACAGAAAGACAGGACTAATCCATTCATAGTGCTTTACATAAATCCTATTTCTTCTTCATCTGCTTTTCAGAAGAATAAATACACTCTCATTTTTCACGTAACACCAGAAGGTGCTAATCCAGCAGAAAAACAGTGTCTCAGGAGACCTGAAGTAAATTTTAGAAATCTGATGACAGTTAAGAAGAGAGGGTTGAAGCAAAGATAAAAGTAATTCACCCCAGTAATAACAGAATATGGACCGTTTTATTATCTATCACAGGTTGTGGTTTCCCTTCCACTCAAAGGTAGTAACCCCAAACTGTTAGTATCTGACAGTTGTTTAATGATCTATGTAAAATGAGTTGCTAAGCTCACTGTATATTCCAGTTCCCAGGTATAGGAATATATACTTTGATATGATTTCGCATCATTTTGACAAGTCTTACCTGAGAAGACAAGAAATGACATGTGAATTTTTTTTGACCTGAAAATATCTCTTCCATATTAGGATGGTAACAAATACATGGAGAAGCTTGAAATAACATACTCTGTAGTGATTTTGTTAGGAGATGACTTGACTTTACAGATCTCTTGATACTAAAATTCTCATCAATTTTAACTCAGTCTAAAAAGTTACGTTGTGGTATGTATTTTGTCAGGGAATCAATAAAATTAATTAGTAGCTAAAAGCAAAACCTTGAATGCTTTTGTACTTTCCAACCATCCAAAGCAGAAATCCATCCTCAAGGATAGATTTTGTCCCAAAACATTCAACTGAGCAAAGAGATGATTATTAAGGCCTTAACTGAATAATCATACATGTGTTCATGGTGCCAATATAGGAGGATTCTAGACATAGCCAAGCTCAAGCTATAATTAATATATAAATATAAATATAAATATATATATTAATATGAGAGTGATCTTCCTGGGAAGATGCAGAGCAGTTGAATTTGTCTTCTGTTTGCTGACAGCAAAGATCCTACAGTATTTTTTTCTGATTTGCAAGTGTATACATATACTGCTTGGCATTCTGTAAAAATATCAGTTAGTACAATTAGGTTTAGGTTCCCAGTGCAATAACACTCCCATTACAAACCTGGATAAGATGTATTTCTTATTAGATAGCTGTGTATTGTTGGAGAGGATTTTTCAGCTATATACAGGGAAAAGAGAAGATTCAACCATACAGAACTATTTTATTTCCATTCTGACTGACAAGCCATTCTCGGAGCACCTGCAATTCGCACATAACAGCAAATTGCAGAAACAAACAGCAGTTCACCTGCAAATTGAGTAATTTCAAATAAATAAAGGAAAAAAAGAAAGAAGGAAGGATTTTGCCCTATAAAACCACTTTAACTACTTTTTTTTTTTTTTTCACTCATGGATAATTATCGGTTTCAAGCAATATTTAAGATCAGGGATATATAGGACTGAGACCAATGAAAGGCCATTGAGATGATTAAGGTACTGGAGCATCTGACAAACAAGAGGCCAAGAGGAATGGGTACTTTAACCTGGAGAAGAAAATACTCAGAAGGGTTGGTATTAATGTACATATACATCTTAATAGACAAGTAAAGCAAATGCAGTCAGGCTCTTCTCAGTGTAGCCCCATGAAAGGATGAGGAGCAATGAGTAAAACTTGAAATACCAGAAATTCTGTTTTTTTTAAAAAAGTGATAATTCTCTGAGGAAGAGGTTCCCCAGAAAGAGTGTGGAATGCTTTTTCTCGGAGATATTTAAAACCTGACTGAGTTGGTTGTGAGAAAACTGTTCTAGCTGACTCTGCTTCGAGCAGAGACACTGGCTGGACTAGACAATCTCCAGATTCCTCTTCCAACCCCAGAAAATCAGAAATAGAGGTTCAGACACCTGAACAACTTAAGACTAAACTGAATATCCAAAGGCTTAGACTTAGTGAAAGCGTATGTAGGAGGGAGTTCAGAAATATGCTGCTAAACACCCAAATATCTAAGCGATACTTTATCAACTATGTTTTGACTTTAATCTTACATTACTTGAACCCAGGTCGTTTTCTCCTGACATAGTGCTTTAACAAGGGGGTTCTGTCATCCACATACTTACTCCTCTCATTGACAGCCAAATAGAAGGCTTTGCCCCTGTTTCTCTACCCTACTAAATGAGTAGTTTCCAGGAAGAAGTAAAGTGCATATCTAACGTCCATTATCTTGCACAAGCCCATAAACAAATGCTTGTAATTTTGCCTTAGCTTTAGTAGATATTTGTGACATCAAAAATATCCATGAATGTATGCACCTATGCCTATAAATTTAAAATAATATACTATTATAAGACCAAAAAAGCCTTGTGTGGGTGTGTGCATGTGCATACAATTTCCTAGTCATGTTTGATAGCAAGTTTATAAAGCTAGAAAAAATTTAAAAAGGAAAAGAATCCTCAAAGCCCCCATTTGTTTACAAAGTTTTGTGAAATGCCAGGCTCTCTTAATGATTACTGCATGCCAGAGTAAGACAGAAATGTCAGCTAGCAAGGAAAACAAGATTATACCATTCCCTCATAGCCCTGCTAATGTCTGACACTGCAGGAATGCAAACAACCTTTACATTTTATGTATCTGGTTCTGCAACTGTTAGGTGTGACGACCTTTTAGGTATGTGGTCTAACTTAAATGCAAACATTCTCAGTTTTCCCTTTCCATCCATTGCTCCTTTTTCAGCTCTGCTCAAACCTGAGCAGTCTGAGCAGAGACACCAAAAGAACCTGTTCATTCAGTGCCCTGCATTGGGATTTGGGTTTATTTCTGAAAGAGAAAAAAACATACAAAATATGTTTGCAGACACATTATTCAGAAAGAAAAACTTCACTTGAATGAAGGAGAGAGGAAATCTCCTGGTGTTGCCACTTGTGGCAGGATTAGGTTGCAGGATTTCTGTTTTCTGCAGAGGATGGGCCCGGGTGCCCTGTGCTCTGGCTATCCCTGCTAGAATAAGGTGTTGGACTAGATGATCTCTAGAGGTCCCTTCCAACCTCAACCGTTCTGTGATTCTGTGAACTGAAAGCTGTGGCAAGCTGGCCTGT
This sequence comes from Nothoprocta perdicaria, assembly GCF_003342845.1. NCBI lineage: Eukaryota > Metazoa > Chordata > Aves > Tinamiformes > Tinamidae > Nothoprocta > Nothoprocta perdicaria. Next base: position 3,088,394 of record NW_020455788.1, on the reverse strand, counting down.
CATACGGAGAAGATACAGACACATTGATTTGCCCTTTGGGAACAAAGCAAACAAACAAAAGGCAGGGACACAGACTGCTTCATTACTTCATGCTTCAAAAATAATAATAAAAAAAGAAGACATGAATGGTACAATAAAATTATATGGCCATCACAGAAGTAGTAGCATCAACCTCTTTCCGTAATAGAATTACAGAAAATATAGGGGAAGAGAAAGGTGAAGGGGAATAGTAGAAAAAAACATTATATTTGCTACAGAATGATTTGATCTGTGATCAGTGGCACTATCTTCTCAAAAGTTTTATTTGTTTGTTTCCCATCCCTACAGCTTCCGAAAGCTCCTGCAGTGGCCTGGCATACAACCGGCAGGCAGAAGCTGCTGAGTAGCTGGGGAAAAGGCAGACACTAAGATTTCCAGAAAGTCACAGTTTCTGTTTGTTTTTTATTGACTTTCTCAAGCTATCTGTGAGAGGCTGAAGAAAATAATAAAACACTTGTTGAGCACTTGAAAAATGAATCTCATCCTACTTAAAGCTTTAAAGGTATGAAGTTTCAAACATACAGCTTACACTAACACACTAATGAATGTGTTTTGCCAGTCTGTATATCCAACAGAAGCAACCAACAGTGCTATTGATATTTGTTCATTTATTTTGATGTAATTTTTGAAGTGCCTGCTTCTGGTTTTAGGTATTTTTTTAGAGTAATTAAAATGTGTAATTACGAGGAAATTCACACAGTATATATAAATATCCAAAACTGTCCAGTTAAAAAAAAACTAACAATTTCCGCACAGTGATACTTCTCATCTGAATATTTGAGACTCCCACTGCTGAATTCTCTCTCCCTAGAGAAGCAGTGCAAATTCTTCCAGAAAATTTAGAAAAGTCTCCAAATTATTTCAGAGGGCTTTGCATGGCATGCAAATATGTATTGCATGGCCAAATGTGTATTAAAAATTACTTTTAATATAAAGACTATTTAATTGAAGGACTACTATATGTGTCCTTCAACAGATTGTGACCATGTTGGGATGAATTGGATCAAGATGAATGAAAACAGCAATTAAAATATTCATGAGTAAAGCCCTTTAATTTCAAAGTAGGTATCTTTACTTTGTAATATTTCTACAAATTATAGTTGCAATTGTGTTTAAATGCTGATTGGGAAAACTATGACTGAAGCTTTTCTAAGTGTGTTAAGGAGAGGGTGAGTTGCCTTGGGCCCAAAATCTGCCAGGACCTGTGCCACAACTCCAAGGAGTAGGGCTCTGAGGGCAGCTGCAGCGACAGGCACTGCCATGGGGCCACAGCTGGACAGGGGCAGCCACCTTTACCTAGGCTAAATGGGAGCATATGAAGTGAAGTCTTTCCTGCACTACGTGTGCCAGAGGATGTGTAGAAGAGCACAAAAGGAGCTGATAAACTCTGGAGTGCTCTGATGATATGGCTCCATGGCAGCAGTCCTAACTTGGAACAAGCCAGTTGTGCAGACAAGGACGGATGGCTATCAAGAGCAACCATCATGATGTCCCCGGATCTGCATACGGACTTGCCTTTATACAGTCAGCACTAACTTGCCTGTCACTTCTCATAGCCAAAAGTATTTGATATACTAATATTAAAATGAGCATTCCACCACACCACAAAACCATTTGCTTTCAGGGCCAACACTGATAAATTTACTGTGAAACATACACATAGTAGCACGCAGTACAGTATGTCGACTGCTTTCCAAAGGCCTGGCTAATGGGCAAGTGTGCCCTGGGTTGTTTTCTACATCCAGCACCCAGCTGTACAGAAGCAGAAATTTAAAATTAAAAATAACCTTTCAGCTGATTCCTTGCATAATTGCTATCTTGTTTTGTTAATACTGTGGCTGAATTATAACTTGCTGAAGCCCTGGAGATTTGCATGCTGCTTTATCTGCCTGAATTTGCATTGACATGCTTTTCAGTCAAGTGAGTAACTAAATCCTGTGGCCTTGAGTGAGCCTGGCAGTATTTGCATTGAAAATCAGGAGGTGATTAGGGGTGAATGACTGTACGCTGTCTCCATAAATAGATTCAATGATGAAAATTTCATGCATCTCAAAACGCTGCTGAGTTTCATTGACTGACTGAAGCTGACAAACCAGCAATGATCTGAAGAAGCAATAGGAAAAAATAAATACAAGACAGCCAAACCTTTGCTGCAACACCAGGCTGCCTCCATCGGGACTGTCAGAAGTGACCAAGTCTCTTTTGAGCAGCGTTCACATGTGAATGTGAACAGATCAACACATCCGTTTCACCTGGCAGGTTGCTTTCCATTTCCTGTCCAGACCCAGGAGAAATTTGAGCTTTTCATTGTACTGAACCAGGTTTGTAACCATACACAAGCTAAACTTTTGAGTTTCCCAACTGTTTTTTTTTTTACCCTAAAAAGGAAAGATTCAATTTGCAGAGCTGTTTGCATCCTGGTTATCACAAGGGTTCATGATGTCCAAATATCCTGTTGTTTTCTTTCTGTGCTTCATTACGAAAAATTTGTCAAAGCATTTCAAGTTAAGGATGTATTTATTTGTTTAAATGTTAATGATTTTCTGAATTCATTAACACTTGTCATCACCAAACAAAAAAGGACATACTACTTTATAGGTCAACAGTATTTTGTTTCACACAGGAGCCAATACTGGATGCTTTAAAAGAACCTGTAGTAAAGCTCATAAAGGAAAACTACTGAATTAGTTTCCCTCAGGTAAGTATCTAGTGACAGTTTTTACTGCTTTTCTTTATGCTGTGATGTATCAGGGTTTATAGTATCCCTAATTTTGCTTAATGTAACTGAGGATATTTTGAAGTCTGAGCATGACTTAAGTAAGTTATATCCATAAATCTAGAACTCTACAATGAATAGGAGTATTGTCCTCAGAACCCGAGTGTTTTCACAAGACTATTTCTACTTGAGTTTAGCTTCTGATAAAACCAACTCTTTTTGCTCCTTGAGCTTCTGAGGGCATCTCTCAGCTGACAGACTGCAGAGTCAGAGCAGACGGGTTTCATTAGATAGTCTAACCCTTCATCTTTTAATCACCTGCCTCACTCAATCTGAGGAGGGAAAAGGGCAGACATATGAGAAATCTCCTTTCTGCTTCTCCCTCTCTCCAGTTCTCTGCAAGGCATCTGCTAAGACCTCATTCATCACCGTGAAAGCTGCGAATGGATCGCTGTGTAATACCCCAAGGTCTTGTCTGCTGTGGTGGTGTAGTGCCTAACCTCTCCCCTGCTAAAGCAAAAGTTACATGTACTTTTGTCAACCTGTCAGCAAACATTTCTCTCTCAGTACTGTTTGCTCAACCCTCACCCCAAGCCACCAATGTCAACCTTCTAAAAATGTTTTATTTTAGAGAGAGTCCTAGATGTGATTCTCAAGACCATGTGTTCTTTACCTCATTTCACAACCAAATCTGGAATATACGTGTGTGTGTGTGCATGCATACATGTGTGTACATATTTGTGTGTGTCGCTTGCAAAACATGAAAAAAGAGGTGGATCTTACGTGTCCTTTGGGTTTAAAAATGCCAATGTCAGCCACTAAATTTTTTTTTTTTGACCACAGATTTAACGGAGTCTGCAGTAAAACCACAACCTTCCTTTTCTGTTTTTACTTCAATGACAAGTAGTGCACAGAATCATCCAGAAGCAAGAAATAATATTCTCCTAGGGTTGCTGAAGAGTGGCTAGCTAATTCTTTCCAGAAGAGTCTTCCCATATTCTACTACTGTTTCCTGCTGCATGCTAATTTAGAATTCTCATACTAGCTTACATTTAACATTAATCACAGTTTTTCAGGCAAAAAACACCAAGATGATGTCTGATCAAAATATATGCTTGAAAGTTTCTTTGATTTGAGGCCAAATATACCACAGCTCCTTTTTATTTAGCCATTTTTTTATCCAGATTTGTTTATTATTGAGCTATACTTTTTTCTTTTTCCTTCCATGCCAATAATATTCTCATCAGAACTTCTGTAAAAGAAGTTCTTCTGTAAAAGAATAAAAACTTTGCAAACTTTCAATACTTTCATAAAGAATTTTCTAAATAAACAACAAATTTGTAAATAAAAAATGATCATAATCAGCTTCATAAAATCAAACTAATTTTAATATAAATAACCTTTAGGAAAAAATAATTAACATAAAAGTTGTTCAGGCATTGCTCATGTAACTGAGGATATTGCTCCTATGGATTGTATTCAACTGCAATTGAAGTTACATAAAGAAATGTATTCTTTCTTTTATGAGCTTTTAAATAAAATATGCTATAGAGATAGCTAGGGTGGGATCTCAAATGCTTCATTTCATGGAACAAGTTATAATGAAGCTCCGAATCAATATTTTTTTTGTCTTCATTGCACTGACTTTTTGAGATTTAATTAAAATGTCCCTAAATCTGAGAAAAGAAGATTTAAATTCGTGATTTGAACCTTAATCCACTATTTTCTACCATACTATGCACATCTTTAAAGTAATGCAAATGCAGGAGAAAATGGTGTTTAACAGAAAGTTAATTGTTTTATAACATTAGAAAAGATACTTGTCTTCATTATACAGTTTATTTCTCAAGCCATCCTTTTCTGTGGTATGGCTGATAAGGCAGCTCAGCATCATCTTCTGTTTGTGGACATGCTCACAAGATGACATATTCTACAGGTATTCCTGGGTGTATATATATTAATACCAAGCAGATATTCTTTTTTTTTTTAATAAGAATTTCAGCTAAACCTGGCTGATGGGTCATGGCTCACAGCTGCTGTGTTGTCACACAACTGGCAGGTATGAGACAAGGAACTGTGAGGCCAGGCTGGCAAGTGAAGAGATGTGAAGTGTGAAGATAAATCAGAAGTACTATTAAATTAAATTGACTAGAAATATTTTTAAGGTATAGTAATTAGATTTCATACACAGCTACTGAAAAGCATGAAGGAGTTTGTTATTAGCTCATTGAAACAGTAACACTTCACACTAAACATCTCTGATAGGCATTTCATTTCAGTGTAATAAGACAGTTATTGCATGTTAAATAAATACTAACATATTGGGTTTTTTTTTAAAAAAAAAAAAAAAATAACAGTTTGACAATCTGTTAGATAGTTTGACTATCTAATCTAACACTTTGGACTAACTGATTCCCTACAAAGCAAAACGTCATTAAGTATCTTTCTGTTAGGCTGTTGGTATATCACCACCTTCTACCTGAAAGAACCTAACTGAGAAAGGTAAAGGCATATAGCAGCCATCTGATTGCTAGAATTCCTAAACTTGATAGGAACATCCATTTCTCCTTCTTCCTCTGTCAGTAAATTTTGGGCAAAAATGATCAGACCGATCCTTATCATCCCAGTCACCAGCAATATCCCTGTTTTACTGACTTGGAGAAAGCTGGAATAAAGGTTCCTGGGACTTTTTCTCTGAACAAGAAAACTATCTGGTCAAAGTTAAATGAGCTGAATGTAACTGGTGTATGTCTCTCATTCAGTGTATTTCCAATCCTTGCCGGATAATTAGTTCATTTAAAGAAGAGGAATCCATTGACCATATGGACCAAGTTTATTCAGTGAAGAGGAAGGAAGGAAGCACTGCGGGTACCCGTTTGCAAGGGCTGTCAGAAAGCAGAATCCCTCCTCCTCCGCTGTGACCCTCACAGGTGCTTGCCTCTTGTACGCCACTTACTTACCCATCTAGAAACTGCCAGCGTAAGGACTCCCAAGAGAAGCAGCAAACTAGCAAAACATTCTCAGACAAAGCAGAGTCACTGCATATACTTCCCTCATTACACTCCCTTGGAGGGTATTGAACTTTGAAATTGATTTAGAACCTTTTTATGCTTCTATTGGAAACAACTCCTATGTGCTCCCAATTCTATCATAGGAGCACTTGTGTCCCTGTAATGATTTTGCTTTTATAAAAATCGAATTTTCAAGATATGGCACAAGATGAATACTTTGATATAAGCCACAGGGCTTGCTCCTGAGTGTCCTATGCTCTCTGCTCAAATAGCTATCACCAGTCAGAACTACTGATGTAAATGATGGCCAGTTTGCTGGGATAAAATTCTGCAAGGCAGAACTGATGACCAAAACTTACAGCAAATAAACCTTGCCCGTTTCTTGTGTTTCATAGTTTGGAAGTATTTTGAAGGGAGAAGGAGAAAAACAATCTTTTGCAGTGGATCAAAAAGAAGATTTGATAGACTTGCCTTTTCTCCTCCTGCTCCTGCTAGATTGTTTGACAGCTGCAGCCAAGTTATTTAAATGTCCATGTTTAATGTCCATGTTTACTGTTGATATTAGAAGAGCTCCAAAAATACTTAATTAGTGAATGGCTTGGTTTTGTTCAGCAAGAGGGCTTACCAATAATGTTGCACTTTGGGTTTGAGCTGTGCGGGCAGAATCTGCCTTTTGTGCATGCTCATCTGTAGGATCTCATGCAAGCAGGATTTTTGCCTTTTCCATGCAGCTCCCATATCTGACTGTCAGTTTTTGTATCCTACAATTAGTGTGGACTCTATGTTTTTCCAAAGCATTAAGAAATAAACACCGGTGTAAGTGCAAATGAAAACTGCTGCTTATTTCACATCCTCTCCAATTTGAGGCAGGACCAACAGATGTTGGTTATGTTCTGACTTTGAATTTTCAACAATCTATGGTTAATTCTATATAATCATTCCTGCTTAAGATAGAAGCTTACAAGTATCCTTTATAAGACATGGGAACAGATAAGGAGCTGGTGCAAGCAACAGAAAACAGATAATGTTAGTAAAAGAAAACATGTCCTCTCTGAGGGAGGCATTAAGTGTGTCCCACATGGATTAAGACTCAGGTCTGTACTGTTTTTTATCCCTATAACTGATCCAGACAAGTAGGATCAAGTTTAAGTGGTTACATTTGCTGATGCAAAAACCAAGATAGCTTCCAGAGATACTGAGGAGGCAGAAATCTGCTTTAGCTCTCGGCTATAGTCTGTGTTTACATGTTGCAAACAGCCTAATTCTGATCTCTCTCTGCTTTCACTCTAACTACTAATTCAATATAAACTTCTTCTAATAGTGACTGTCAACTTCTTCTAAATAGATATGCGTATAAGTTTAGCATGAAAATACATTTTTGTGGAAAAACAGGAGGATTGGAGGAAGACGCTAGACTTTCGAATCAGAGAATAAACAATCTAGCTTATCTCACTGAAGTGAAGGATTATCTAAAAGGAAAGTGAGAATCTGTCCCCAAAGAAACTCTGAAATACAAAATTGGATATGTTGTCAATTTTTTTATATCCCTATTTATATTTATTTACATTCCTATCTCTATCTATCTAGTCATAGAACCACTAAGTCTCTCAAAGAATAGTTTGAGATAACAGCATATATCCCCTAGATAAGTTAAAAAGATAGTAAGTATTCTATGGCTTCTTGTATTTAGGTAAGGAGATTTTGATGTCTGATGGTTAAGCAAAGTAAAATAGCAATGTGATATTTTATATTTGCAGTGAATCATTACCAACATCAGAGAAGCTACTTACCAAAAGTACCCATTTCTGCTGAGAAGAGAAGGGAAGGGAAGGGAAGGGAAGGGAAGAGGGAAGTGGGGAAGGGGAAGTGAAGGGGAAGAGGAAAGAGAAGAGGAAGGAGAAGGGAAAGGGGAAAGAGAAGGGGAAGGGGAAGGGAATGGGAAGGGGAAGGGAAGGGGAAGGGGAAGGGGAAGGGGAAGGGAAGGGGAAGGGGAAGGGAAGGGGAAGAGAAGGGAAGGAAAATGAAAAGAAAACTCAATGGTTAACTGCCAATCTTCTACAGAAAGTGTCACAGTCTCCATTTTTAAGTAGCTCTAAATGGAGCAATATATACTTAAGTAGCCTTTGAAGAGGATAGTTCGGGTGTAATATGTTATCCCATGTTGATTCACAATTGTACCAGATTGAAACAGATTCACAACTGAGACAAAATTGATTGATTATTGATCACAATTAAAACAGAACAGGCTATTTTATTAAGATATGCTGTGGCCCAAAGCAAATTACAGTATAAAGGGCTATAGCCTCTTTTATGAACAATAATTATAAAACAAATAATTTCCTGTTAGCTCTAGGTGATCCTGCTGAGCAGGGGGGTTGGACTAGATGACCTCTGAGGTCCCTTCCACCCTTAAGCATTCTATGATTCTATGATTATGTGACTGAAAAGAAGAAATGTAAGCAATAGTTTGAGTTCATTGATGGATCTGTATGATCTGGCTTACTTATGTCATTCTGTTCTTCATGATAAAAAAAAAAATGCATTTTTGAGAACTATCAAGCAACTCACAAACATTCAATTTATTTTAAAATACTTCTGAACAAGAATGGAACATTTGTATTAAACAGAGGAAGAGAAACAATATAAAAGCTTTCTTTTTTTTCAGGAAAATAAAAGCTAAAACAGGAAATATGCTGGGAATTCTCAATGTAAACTATGTCTGTGTATCATGAAAAGCCAGATGATTTAGGGATGTCTACACCTGTAATGAGATAATCTATAATCTTACAGACATACTGGCATAATGGATTCTACAGGTTTGTAGTTGAGCTTAGAAGGAAAATCTGCTTTTCAGCTGCGACAGCAGCATTTTTAGCAGCACTAAGAATAATCACATCACAAAAAAAGCAACAAGCACTCCAACCAAAAATTTATATCAAGACAAAATTTTATAGTTCATCTTATAATTCCATCTTTGTAATATGCTCACCCGTGGATAACAATAATGCATCAGATGGTGCATCAGAATTAAAATAAAGATTTCCAAAAGCTGCATATACTTTTTCCTAATCTTTACAGATTAGTAAAGGTTTTTTTTTTTTCCAGGAGAATGAAGTGACATTGAGGATTCTTTGCTAAGTAATATGTGAGAATATATGTCTCAAAAAAAGATAATATCTCAGAAGTGTGAGAAATTCAAAGCAAATTAGTTAAAGTTTTTGTTTGTATCACTTGGAATGTAGGATACTGTAACTTGTGTCCTTGCCTTTCTCTTTATCCTTGTTGTGCATCATTATGATGAACCTAATACTTATTCTAACAGGCAATACACAGCTTTGCTTTATTAAAATATAATTTCTCGGTTCAATGGTCAAGCTGCAAAGTCTAAAAAAAACACCTCACTCTCTTTAAACATGACCAAACATATAGCTTTAATTTCTTTCTTCTACATATTCTGCTCACACTTGAATCAATGCATTTTACCAAGTAATATTTTTCATCTTCCATGTTAAACTTACAGAAAAATTGTTCCATTCTACTATATACCTATATGTCTTTTTTTTTTTCCCCAAAGTGAAGGAAAGCAGCTAATACAAAAACTAGTCAAAGAAATTCCAGATAAATATTTAGATGATATAGCAAATCCACCATTTTCAGATTGAATTCTGGTATTTCTTTGATTAGTTGCCTCATTAATAAGCAGTGGTAAAAGTACTTTCTTAGTTAAACATTCTTCCAACTTTTATTAAGTCTATTTTATTCAGAATAAAATCAGGTTGCTCAAAAATGTATAAGAAAATTAACGGATATAACCTTCAGGGGTTGCATTAGCCTTTAAACACTTTGCCCTATCTACCTACACACTTTTGATCTAAGGAAAACTGATAGTGTTGATCAGTCCAATTGGTTATACTACAGAATCACAGAATCCCAGAAGGGTTAAGGTTGAAAGCGACCTCTAGAGATCACCCCTGTTTCAGCAGGGACACCTACAGCATGTGGTATAGGGTGGCATCCAAGAGGGTTTTGAAGACCTCGAAAGAGGGAGACTCCACAACCTCCACGAGCAGCCTGTTCCTGGGCTCTGTCACCCTCACAGTGAAGAAATTCTTTCTCACCTGGAGATGTAACTTCCTGTGTTGCAACTTATACCCATTTCCCCTTGTCCTTTCACTGGCCACCACTGAGAAGAATTTGGCCCCTTCTACTTCACATTCATCCCTCAGGTATTTGTACATATTGATCAGATCCCCTCTCAGCCTTCTCTTCTCCAGAGAAAACAGGCCCAACTCACTTAGTGTCTCCTCATACAAGAGATGTTCCAGTCCCTTAATCATCTTAGTTGCTCTCCACTGGACCCTCTGTAGAAGCTCCACTTCCCTCTTATACTGGGAAGCCCAGAACTGCACACAATACTCCAGGTGCGGCCTCACCAGAGCTGGGTAGAGCTGCAGGATCCCCTCCCTTGACCTGCTGGCAACACTCCTCCTGATGCAGGCCAGGATCCCATTGGCCTTTTTGGCCACAAGGGCACTGCTGGCTCATGGTTAACTTGTTGTCAACCAGGACGCCCAGGTCCCTCTCCTGACCTGCTTTCCAGCAGGTCAGCCTCTAATCTGTCCAGGTACCTGGGGTTATTCCTGCCTGCCCTTGTCCTTGTTGAACCTCAGGAGGTTCTTCTATGCCCAAATATCCAGCCTGTCCAAGTCCAGCCTGTCCAGGACAGCCCTCTGGAATGTTGAGGCTTGGTATTTTTCTGCAAACTTGCTCAGGGTGCACGCTGTCCCCTTGTCCAAGTCATTGATGAACAAGTTGAAGAGCACTGGGCCTAGTACCTACCTCTGTGGGACCCACAGGCCTCCAACTAGACTTCAGTCCATTTAACATCACCCTCTGAGCTCTGCCATACAACCAGTTCTCAATTCACCTTACTGTCCACCCATCCAGTCCGTACTTCTGAATCTTTCCTAAGGGTTTGTTCCATGAGGATGTCATTTCCTATGAAGATCTTCCTAAGAGGACATACATAGGACTGTCCTATGAGCCTAAGTCCTAGACTTAATTCCATGATTTCTGTAGGAAATCTCCTTACAGTGAACTTAAAGTGACAATGTTTTCACTACAGCTTTCTCAAATATCTGGAATTAAAATAAAAATCTTATGTTAATATAAAAATATGCTCACAGACATAGCTACAATTGTATTTTTAATAAAAAGGTTATAAAAATAAATGCACTGTAAATCTGCAGCCAAATTATTTAGCCTATAGATAAGAACAACATTTTTTAGAAAAGTCAATTCAGTATGTTGATAGGAGACTTTTGAAAAATGGAGATGGTTTCTGAAAGGGATGCTGATTTAAAATTTTTAAAATAACTCTATACTATTAAATACCTTGTATTTTAGATAAGCATTAAATTGAGATAATCTTTTAGTTTTAAAATGAGTATTCTCATACAGAAAAGAACATTAAACTGATATTATATATCAGGATTAAAAATAATATCAAAAATAAAAAATGAAATAATACAAAATATTAAATTTATTGAAATTATAGAAAGAAAATAAATATTTCTCTTTATTTGGAGTTAAAAATAATTGCAATTATCTCCATTGAGAGAAAAAATACTTTTCTAAGGCATGCCTGCCCATTTTTCTTAGGAAAAGAATTAGTGCATCTTCCTTGCTTATCTCACTCAGAGAATGAACAGACAAGATAAGGGAGGACATTTGTATTGCATTTGTTGTGTAACAGATAACTCTAGTTGTGTGTACATCTGTGTCACATGTATATGACAGTGAGGAGAATACTGGATAAGCAAATGAAAGATTTTCTTATGTCTGTCAGTGGGTAGAAAAGCAGTAAACTTAAATATATAGTCAGCATAGCAAATATGTGGAAGAGAGGTGGCTTACCACATTCTTATAGCCAATTTCCAGTACTCCTAACAGCGAAATTGAGTTGAAAGCAGATGAGGAGGTTCCCACTTCCAGCCACAGAAAGCATCCTGTAGAAAAGGAGTGTTAAGCTGCATATCTTCCAAACTGTCACTCGCCTCATCTCTAGACTGATGAGGGAATGGTTTCCTAATATACAGGGAATGGTTTCCTTCTGTGCTTCTCTAGAGCTTCCCTTTTCCCTCATTGCTGCTTTCTTTAAAGCCACAGTACAACAGAGCTCTAATTCTTGCATGTGCTTCTTTTGGTACCCAAAAGAAGAAAACTCTCTGTGGTACTGTGCTTTTTCACTCAGAAATTCTTACTTATTTTCACATTTGGTTATAAAAGCTGTCACTCATTATTAGTATTAATGCTGGTCCAGTATTTGTTGTCTTTGAGAGTATCACAGCCTATTAAGAGTGGGAAAATATGCCACAGAAAACAAAAGCTTCTGATATTTATACCAGGAAAACATAAAGAAAGAGAAGAACACATGTGAAGAACAGTAAGCAAACATGTCGTCAGAAATCAGAAGTTATTTGGTTGTAATGGAATCTTGCAAGAGAAGAGAGAAAAGACCAATTTTAGGCTGACCATGAAGAATTCCTATCCTTCATTTAAAGCAGAAATCCTCCCAGAGACTGGGTAGACCCAATCTTGAAATTCACATTTAAAATATTAATATAATTTAACTGAAAAATATTCAGTAGGTACCTCCGAATTTTACCTATGGAAATCTGAAAACAATTTATAAAGCTAAGAAAATATTTATTCAAATACTAACAGAAAGTATACTATTATGCAGCTGGAACTGTTTATCTCCAGGTTAGCTGTTTAGCGTCTTTAAATCAATACTCTTTAAATCAACACTAGAAGGATATGGCTTAAAGTGACTTCAAAATGCCTTATCTTCTGATTTCAAGAAAAAAAAAAATCTTGCTTATTTTTTCTAAGATCTTTGCTTAAGTTAAGATTTTCCAGAATCCAATGTTCACTTGTTCTCTTTTTCTTTGAAAGGTTTTTTGAGCTTTTTAATTCCATTCATTTCAAAGCCTCAAATATCCAAATATAACAAATATTTTGCAGAATATTTAGTAATTACTTGGTACTATAAAGCATAGTAAATAGACCATTAGAACTAGAGGATTAAGAAACAAAAAAAGGAAATAAGAGAAAAAAAAATAGACATATCCTTTGAGAAAGAATTGGTAACATTACAATCTTATATTAGCAGTCTTCATGTATTTATTTTTTTTTTTTTAATTTTCATCATAGTGTTGGTCTCCCCTGGCCAAAGTACAATAGCTCTCCAGCAAAGCAATGCGGGGCAATTTGAAATAGAATAAATAGAGCAGAGCAGAGCAGAGCAGAGCAGAGCAGAGCAGAGCAGAGCAGAATAGAATAGAATAGAATAGAATAGAATAGAATAGAATAGAATAGAAAAACAGCTTTTGATATAAACATAATCTTACAGCCCTATAATAAGGATAAATGGTTTGGAAACTGTAAAAACATTCAAATTACTGGACATGTAAATGTGACAAATGTAATCTAGTTGCAAAACAAAATCTCATTTACTTGTGTATTTGTTCTTCACAAGAATTGCTGTAATAACTCTCTTTCAAAATTAGCTGATTCTTTTGCCCATATGCTACTCCATATGATTTTTCCATTATTTTACATTTTTCTTTATATTGGGTTAAATTACCCAGGAAAATGCTTCAAAACAAACTCCAAAAGACTTCTCTTTTTGAAGGCTTACAGAGAATATATACACACATACATATATATAGATCTCTGAATATTCAAACATCATCTTGTCATCTCCCAGACAGTCTGACCTGCCTCTGTGATTGTGTGATTGTGTAGTTTGTCCAGGAAAGTGTCACAAAAAATGGAAAAGTATAACTGCATTAGAAATTAACTAGACTAGTTGGTTACTGTAGAGTACACTCCTTTTTCTTTTCTTTTTTTTAAATTTTTTTTTAAAGATGGATTTTTATAAGGGCAGAAGGTATTTGGCTCTTTTTTTTTTTTTTTTTTTTTTTTTTAATTTCTTCCTGTGTTTCAATTACTAGTCAAAATAGTTGGGTACATTGCATTTGGCTACAGAAAAATTTTCAGGAAACACATCATTGTTTAACATTTCACATTAACAAAAATCACAATTATAACTGTCCGACCACACACAGGATAAGGATAAACTTGAATTTTCATATAAATAGCCTCTTTGTACTGATTGAGTCTGCTTATATAGCAGATCACTGATCTGTTATATATCACAGATTTCACTTGTGAAGTCAATTCTGAAGTAGTCCAGGGCTGGAAGTACATCTTCAAGATTTTACCTACCACTCTCTTTAAAGAGCTTTCTGAGCCATACTGTTATGTGTTCAAAAGCTTCAAAAGATCTCAGTTTATACAGCTAGTAGCTGTAGTTTCAAAAGAAAGCAGTGAACAACAGCTGCTATAGGGAAAAGGCCATATGAGACCATGCACTGAGTTCTTTTGAAAATCTATTTATAAGTGAGATGATCTTTCAATATGTCTAAATTGTATATGCTTTGTTTGTCCATCACTTGTCACTATAAAAGATGCATACTTACTTGTGTTTCATAATTTTTATTTAGAAGCACTTGTAAGTGTTTTTAGACCTCACGATTAAAGGATAATATAAATACCATATATTATTATTTTGCTGGCCAAGAAGAAAGAGACATAAGCCAGTAGAATCCATTAGATGAATATGAATTTCCCTTACACTTAATTAGAAAGACATTTAGACGTACAGGGCAACAGAATGGACCATATCACATAACTGGAGAACTGAGAATCTGAAGAAAATTCATTGGCAAAACATTTGCATTTCTCAAAGCAAACTGGCACTGTTCAGTTTTTAGTTCCAGCACTGAACTTGACTTGTTCAAAAGTCTTTTTAAAGACATTTACATTGCACTCACAGTAGGTACCGTGATATCATATTTTTTAACTCACTTTAACTTGAAATAAGATGTAAAAAAATGCTCTTTGATATAGTTGTGTTATGGAAAAGGAAGGAAAATTTAGTATATGTTTACAGTTCAAGAACTATTATATAGTCTTTAGGATTAGATTCAGATAAATAAAAAATAAATATAAAGAAATATCCCAATGATCTTTTAAAAACTGCTACAAATGGACTTTATGTGATTTGAAAATACTTACATGCAATTTGAAAACAAAGTTTCAGATATCTACAATACAAAATATTTTTATAAGAAACTGAAGGAAAAAGAAGTCAGTAGATATTTTATCACCAACTCATTCAACCTTATTTTTTGAAACCAATGTAAGCATTAAATTGTTATTAGCTAGTATTAAAAAGAAAATACCAAATTTTTGTAAGTTCTAAAATTCAGGGGAGCTGTTGTAAATAAAAAAAATTATCATAAATCAAACGGGAATATGAATGTATCTATGATGAATATATGAAAAATATAGGTGTGAAATATATATTTGAGTGTCTTTAGTGAAATTGTTGGAAATTTTACTTCATGAATAAGGAGGTGGAAATTTAGAAATAAGGCAAGTCTTTAAATCTGAGCAACAGCTTCATAGTTGCTGATGTGCTATTGTAGCTCCTGTGTACTCCCTCTGGAGCTCATCACAGAAGCAGGACAAACTGAGCAAGCTAAGTCCAAGAGAATAAAAAGAGAGGGAAGTGTGGTATGAAAAAGCAGTTATGGCTCCTTCTTGTCTGGAAAATCATGAAAATGAGTTTCCTAAATAGACAGTAATTAGCTATACAGAATCTCAGTCCAAGGCAGAAAATGTAGCCCATTTCACTGCAGTTTCACTGGACAGAGAATCAGATAGGAGAAAAAAATAAAAAAGAAATACTAACATTGTAAAAAAGATGTTAATTCATCCCGTGATCAGAGCAGTGGTGTGACAATCTTAGTGGAATAATAAGGGTTTATCTTCTGTTCCCGTTGTTCAGTACAGAGACAAAAGCAACATGTGATTATATTTCAAAGAAACTTGGCTTATATTTCCATTTTGTGTGTGGGTGTGTGATCTGCAGTGTAATCCACTTAAGAAAGAAGTCTTTAGCTTCAATATGGAGAAAACTAAGCAGCCTTTGTTTTACAGAATGTCAGATTAGATGACCCATGTTTAATTTCTGATGTAATATCCATAAATATGCATTCATACGCCCATGTTTGTTTTTCATGAGGATCAGGGGAACAATTATTATAAAAATCTATTGAACAGGGACCTAATGAGGTGGCATCTTCTCTATCAGGTGAGCTCTTCTTAACTGTATAATGAGACATATCACCTCTGCATCTGACTAATAGTCAGGGAGGTGGGAGAAGACCAAATAAAGTTCAAAAAAAAAAGTCACAGATCTTGTTGCACAAATTTTACAGCCTCAAAACTGACTTTTGAGTTTCTTAAATAATTCACTGTCTATTTAATATTAGTTCATTAAGTCCAATAGATCAGTCATGAAATGGAAAGGAAGGGAAAGAAGGAAAAGAGAATGGAAGAAAAAGGAAAAGGGAAAGGGAAAAAGGAAAAGGGAGAGGAAAGTGAAGCATCAGAAGCAAAAGTTTTCCTAGCAGTAAGCTTTGTGCAACTCCACTCTTCCTTTGACAGGAATTTGCAGCCCTACTCCAATAGGGTCAAAACTTCTCTCTCCTCCAAAATCCCTCTCCTAATCCTAACTGTAGCCTTAACAAAACATTTCCTTTTGTACTTTATATTCTTACATAATTAAATTACTAAATGAAGTAGTTGAATCCACATAGTATTTTAGCTTTTCAGAGGTTCAGCATGCATATTTTACTATAACATTACTTCTATTATTAAATCTACTAGAATTAAAGGCAGTTGCTAAAATTAAAAGCAGTTATCATCACAAGTGTGTATTAAACAACTTTTTACATTTATTGACTGTTGATTTTTTAAAATCTCTGTATTACCCAAAGTACTGAAAAAAAGATGGAAAATCTATTCGCTACATGTACATGCATTTGATGTTGCTATTTGTTGTATTTGATCTATTTTATTTTACATTATGAAGAAATTTTATTATATACAGAAAATAAGTTCTAGGCAGTTCTAAATGCAAAGTACAGTGAAGTTAATAAAGCTGATTTAATGGAGTTTGCTAGGGTTTATAATTTGTATATCAGTTTAAATAAGTAAATTATTTTTCAACCCTTCAAAATAAAGCCCTCTATAGTTTATAGTTTATTATCACTGCAGTTTTATGTTGAACACCTACCTTGAATTATAAAGAATTTGTTTTAACTACTTGTAAAGAGGGTGGAAGTTCTCTGTAAGAAACAAATTTGAATAAATGTACTGAAATAAAGCCAAATTGTTAGTTTACTTCAAATCTTTATTTTTGTTAAAGTTCTGCCCAGCCTTTGAACACGTTGACAAAAAGTCCTTTCCAGAAGGAGAATCTAGATCTAGAGATCTATAAATTCACCTGAACTTTCAGGTCAGTTAGCAGCTGAGCAAATGGCCAGGAGATCATTCAGTCCTAGGTGGCCTGAAGGGCCCCTCAATTGATTACAAAGGGAGACTGTTGACGATGATCCTAACCTAAGTGACTTAGCTAAATGCCAGAACTTCGTTGAGAGGAGGAAGTGGATTAGGAAGTTCATTTTAGAGAAGGATTTTCTGCAATATATTTAAATATTCAAGAAATATCTGCAATCTATTATTGCCTGAACACCAACCAGTGTTTAAAATAAGAAAATATTGGACATAATTTTATTTTTATTGCTATTATAAAGTTATGCTGAAAATCAATGTTTTATAATAAAGAACAGCTCTACTACATCCTTATTATTTGCCTATAATGTGTCATTTTTTGGTCTAGATGTAGACAATTAACCTAAATTCAGCAGATATTCACTTTAAACACGGTTATTTTCTGACCCTTTTGCTGGCTCCAACAGGTGCGCTGTTATATCAGAGTCTTTCTTCAGCTTTTTGAAAGCCTCAAGTAGAAAGAGAAATGCAGACGTAGGTCTTCAGAGCATATTTTAAAAAATCCACTAAAAATAAAAATATCTACTTTAGTTACAATGAATCCTTGAGAAAAAAAATAGTATTCATGTGCAATAGATGACATGCTAGATGTGGGAAAACCTTTTATCCTTTGTAAAAGTTTTTGTACATAAGCAGCTACCAAACAGTCTTGGCTACATTATCTTGCATAATCTAAGAGATTAGAACATTTTCCAGGAAGACCCCAAATTGTTATAAAATGTGATAAACCTAGCTGTGATGATCAGCTAGTTCATGACTGAATTTGGGTAACACACAACAAAAACTCCTAGCACTCAACCAGTGTTATACTGGACATGAACCTGGCAAGCATCATGCCAATCTGTGGAAATTACAAATGCTTTGATCAGAAGGCAGTCACTTAAAAAGCTTTCAAAATATCTGTGTGCAAATCGGAATACATAATTTCACTGACAAAGCTGCTTACTTTAGCCCTGATATTTGCCAGATACTGCACTGTTTAGCTGTGCACCTTAATAATAAAAAAAAATCTACATACATCTATGGATGTGTAATGATCCACATGCTTAATGATGCTGTTATCTTTCATAGCAGGGCTGTATCATCAACTGGTCATGAGAATTTTCCACTTAATCTGATGAAGAGTAAGCAAACTTTAGCACTTTAGCTGGGATAACTGGATTGCCTACCATGGTACGAGAAGTTTCATGTGAAAGATGTCTTTATCACTGGTGAACTCACCTTGGCTAAGTGAAAGAGGCTGGTACCACAGAGTACATGCCTTGCAACAAACACAAATATTAATTTATTGTGATTTTATTTCATGAAGAAAATATAAACTTGGAGATTAGCTGCTCAGAAATCAAACTATGTAGTCTGACATTTGGTGTCTAAAAATGCATGTATATGAAAACATGATGTCTATTATGTTAATATGATACTGCTTTTTACCATGGAACATCTTCATCTAATATTGTGTAAAAAAATAAAAGATTATAAGATTATTGCAATTTTGATACAGATCGTTCCATTTGGAAGGTGCTCAGAGAACACTGATTTGGAAGCAATAAATGTTTAAAGTTTGCAGTAAAATGTTTTCCTCTCTGTTTATAAATTATCTTAAATTAGGCTTGTTTTATTTTTTATAAAGCATACAGATTACAATAATATCAATATATAGGACTAAAAATATACTGATATACTATTGCATGTAAATACAGACAATTCTGCTTGTTAATTGAAATTCTAGAAATTCCAACTTTCAAAAATTTAAAAGAGAGCCATGAACTTTCTCTCTTTATTTAAACCATTGGCAACCATAATTACTTTGCCCAGGTATTTGGTCATTAATTTTCCTTAATAATTTTATTTCATCTTCAGATATCTTGGAGCATTGTACTTAAAATGGCAAAATTAGCATGCATATGTTGAGTTATTGACTTTATGCATCCCTGTGAATTTTCCCGAACAGTAGTACTTTGTATATTGTTTACTTCTGGGCCATTTATAATGACATATAAACATGCAAACATATACACTCACAAACTTCCTTCTGAATGTCTTTTAAACTGTCATTTATGTTTTCTTTTTAATATCAGTGTGCTGAATCAAGAGAAATAAATAAATAATATGAATGAATTTATAATAGTTCTTTGTCAAAGACTGCAGGAACATAAAAGGATGCTATAAAGAAGAGATTAATTATACTTCATAGTCAAGGAAGACAGAAGAAGAAATAATTGCCTTAAGATTCAGCAGGAAAAATGTAGGCTAAATATTAGGACAAAAGATTTACTGCTGGAAGAATAGTTAAACAGTAGAATAAGCTGTCAGGGAAAATTTTGCAACTGCCATAATTGGGATTATTAATGGGTATAACAGATGCCCAGTGAGCAAAGATAGGTTACAGATAACAACATCCAGTTCTACCATGATGTAGATGGATTTTAGTATCTAACAGATAGATTGTGCAGCAGATATATTGACTCTCACTGGGTGAAGGAAATTTCTTCTACCTGCGTGACTCCTAAATGTGTGAAACTTCCCTGAGAAAGCTCACTACCTGAATGAACCAGTCAGTTAAGGCTTGGTAGCCAAAGCTTCTGACCATTCTCTAAGCATCACTAGTTTCTTCCTTAAATAACTCGCATTTGTATCTGAAGGCTTAACTAATTTTTGGGACCTCCATTAACTCTGCTGCAATGGTGCTTGTATCATGTTCATTCTGAAAACTTAACTCTTACCAGATTATACACTTTATTCATATCAATATAACACAAAATGTGTGTAAAATATATATGAATTTGATCCAAATATCTGTATTTCAATTGTACTGCAAAATATTTCCAGTCCTTCTATTCATAGTAGAAGCAGTGTTGGAAATAAATAATAAAATCATTGGAAAGAGGAACTAAGTCAGGAATCTGGTGGTTAAAACCAGAATTCATCTCTTCCAAGCTGGCTAGTATTTTGTATTCTGTATGTCCTGCAGAAGAATGCAAAAGCTTCATGGAATAAATTAATGTTACTGAATTTATTAGAAAATGGTTTTCAGGCATCAAACACCAATTGTATATCAAATCACCAATTACATGTTCAAACCATTGTCAATAATGTCACTTAATTGCATACTGGGGTATTAAATTCAATCCAAATGGTAAAATGTGCTTTTGAGATTGATTAGTTTATTACATAAATGCATTAGCTGGTTACTTAAAATTGATTAGTAAGGTTTTAGTTCAGTGCAGGAAATTGCTACGTTAAGCCAAGCACTTCTCTCTTTATTCTCCAATTACATAAAATACCCCACATAGCACTGCAACTGGGAAAAAAATGCATTGGCCTTGTTCAGAAATTCTACCCATACCCACAAGAGGCCAAATCTGATTTGCTTCAGGAGTAAAAGTTTGGATGTTTGACTTACAGTATATAAGCATGCTGGAAACAGCTCACAACAGAAAGTGCATCATTCATAGCCCTATTCTTTTATTTGGAGGAAAATTCAGAGAGCCTAAGGAGAACTGCGAATTTTAAGTGCCTTCCTGGAAAAAAATATGATCTTCACATAAAGCCCTGTTCAGCGTATATTTGGTACTGAAAAAGCAGCCCAATGCTATAGGCTCGCTATTTTAAGTCCCCAGGGTGCTCATCGCTGTGTGGAGGTACTTCTGTTTTGACACTGAGGAAATTGCAGTTAAATCCTGGCTCAGCCTGATCAAGAGAGAGAAGGCAGTCACAGCTCACCTGCACCTCAGTGGTCTGGTGGATCATAATGCCCACAGATGACTCTATTTGTGGGGTCAGGCTCTCCACAAAGTAGCAGTATTCATCTGGGATGACTGCTACTGCAGCTGCACACATCTTAAAGAACCAGCATCAGGTGTTCAAAGCAGTTTTTCAAGGTTCAGAAGACCAACATGTGGTGTCATCCTCAGGCCTTAGCTGATGCAATTTCAATCTACACACAAAAAAACTCTACCTAGTCACACTGCAGCCTCTGTCATCATAAAGTATTCCCCACACTTTTTTACTGAAACTCCGTTACTTGCATGAAGAAATGAAAGATACCTGAACTCAGCTGAGTGGTAGTTCTTTAAAAAGGAAGAGTAACTATTTTGAAAAATATCCCTCAATAATAATGCTTCAAATTCTTAAATACATTTGATTAATTTCCTTTATTTATGAATATTTCAGAAGATTAGCCTGTTCCTCGGAATAATTTGGGAGATATATTGTTGCAGTGAATGCTGCAGTTATAAAAGAATATAAATTTGGACTTTATAAAATCATCTCTGGTACAAGTACATATCAACAATCTGGTTCTAAGTCCAACCTCACAATTCAAACAAGACCATAAAATCAGTTCTCACTCTGCAATTTTAATAGTTTGAATATTAAATCTCTGTGATTAACGTATTATACTTAGCTGCTTGCAAAGAAGTATGCACTAATCAAATTCAGGATTTTTTTTTTTTTAATAACAAAAACTAAATACAAAAACAGCTCAACAAAAAAAAGAAAAAGAGACAAAATAATTTGAAGAAATTATTGCTTACAGGCCATTTAACTTTAGTAGGTCATATAACAGTAGGTTCATTAAGCTCAGAAGAAGAAAAGACTGTAAAAACAAACTTATAAGGACAAACTTATAAAACAATTAAGGATTTGTTCTTTTTTTTAGTAGGAATAGATTTGAGAGCAGTTGCTAGATATTCTGAGGTAAACACATGGGAAATGCTGAGCTTTTGTTTTTTATGTTATTTTTAAGTGAAAAGAAATCAACCAGAAGTAATACAATGTGTAAAAGTTTAAAATTTGTCTGTATGGCTGTAAGGCATATTTTTATTGATTTACTGGATCTCCCAAAAATTCTCCTACGTTCCTTTGTTTTACTCTATAACATATGTGAAGATGTGTCAAAAGGGGATTTATTTTTATATCATTTTGTTATTCTACTAAATCATTTTAAACATAGTACTTTATATGGCATATTGCTATATATTACAGCACCTGTTCTGTTCCTCAAGGAGGTATCACAGTCTGTTCTTCACTGCATATTCAGCTCTTCTGACTGCATATCTACTGACTTTCAATAGATTATAGCAACAAATTACTGAAAATAAGCATCAGATCTTTTTTATTTTGAACTTTGGAACGTAAAATTTTAATGGTCCTATAAAACTAATAAATATCACCTTTTAAACTAATCAGTAACTTCTCACAGTTGACTAAAACCAGGGATTTGGAACTTTTCAATAGAGTTAGCAACAGCTCTACTGCTATTTCTTTACTAAGTTAACCCATTTACTTGATAAGAGCATAATTCTTGATAAGAGCATAATTCATGATCCTGTGGGCTCAAACTGGCCTAGGAATTCTTTACTATCTATAAGTATTTGCAAAATCATATTGATGAATATTTTTTACTCTACTGACTGCTCAGAAATCTGTAGTCTAGGTTGCTCATTATATGCACTGGCTTTTTAACCTGTTCATAGGCATGTCTCTGAACACCAGTGACTGCTTATCTAAAATACAATACTCTGCTTCTTCTGTTTGTAAATGGCATAATGATACTGCACTGCTCGCTTTATCATATTCCCAATATACAATAGATCATATTTATCAAGAAGAGAAAGTTATTGTGTTAGCATCTTGCTTTTGAGTAGGATAAAAGCTAACAGTGTAATTGTGTAGGAAAATAGATAATTAATCAGAATCAATAATAAGTCATTATTTATTCTCAACCAACCCTTCAATAAGTTATTCATGCTATGATTCATTTGTATTTTGGAATTCATAGTATTTGGATAATCCAGCTGTTGTCTGAATACTTGTAAATCATAAATAATGTAAGATAATAATCACAATTCCTGCTTGGTAGTACTATTATCAAATACATATATATGCAGATTTAGGATTCAGGTTTCTCTTAAAGTTTTGGGGTTTTTTTGTCCTTGTTTTTATTATTTTATGTATGTTCTTTACTTCTTAGCTCAGTTATTCAAAAAGTAAAATGTGTCTTTTAGATTCTATGTAATCTTATACTGAGCTGGTTAATAGATTAATGAATAGGTTAATAGATATGTGTGTTGAGAATTCATTTTGTTCCTTAATATCACAATTTTATCTACAAAGCTCCTCAAAAATTCTTCCATATGCTGGATTTCTTTCACTTTTATTTGAGCAAGATTATATTTATTTTCTATCCCTTTTTTTTGTGTGTGTTTCAAGAGTGTATGTTTGATTACGAGAGCCACAGTCACTATATTATCAAGTAGAAGATTAAATTGCCACCTGTGGAGTTCTATGATGATGCATTTAGAATGCTTTCTAGATCAAATCTAGCTGAATTAGTTCAAAGTCAAGTAGCTCAGATATTTCTACACTCTTTGAGGCTGAATTATGATGATCATCTCACCTGGTTTCCAACATAACACAAAGCAAACAGTTATTTAAGAAGAATTCTGGAACTAATAATGAAAAAACAAACAAAAAAAGCATTTTTTTTTTCTTTTTTAGTTTCTGGAAAGTCATTCCAACGCTTCCTTTTCTTCAGTGTGGGCAAAAATATAAAGTAGTTTGTAATAACACAAGTCTATATTCATACACTGAAGCTTGAGTACCTAGAAAAAATGCACTGCTTATAAATAAATCTGTTTTCCCATGAAGACAAAGATATTCTATCATTTCTTCTCTACCTTTCTCTCTCTTTCAAAAAATTAAAAAAAAACTCCCCTCTCGCAAACCATTCTCCTAAATGCAAAAAAATCAGTCTCTCTCTCTGACCAAGTATGTGTTTGTCAATAATGAAACTATAGTTCCTTGAGCATCTTAGTGTAATGTATTTGTGTTCTACTATTTCTGCAAATTTTATATTTAAAATATTTCTCCAGATAATTTCTTACATCTGTCCTAGTACTTTCAGCTAGTTAATCTAGTCCATCTAAACACAAAAATGCAAACAATTTTACCTTCATCCTGGTTTTCTAAGAATCAGTATTTTGCTGCTTACCAATCAATACCATTTGGCCGAACTTTGCAGATGATATACATCTGGTTAACTTTAAGAAAATTACCCTGACTTCAGACTTGCTAGAAATTCTAAACTCTTTTAAAAGTTAAGGATCAGGTTATTCTGAAATAATCTATTGGGGGATAAAAAGTTTTCCCAGTATAATTCCATGGAGGTAACTCTGTGAACATGCCATGATGTGTCATAGGAATAGCACCTAGGTGAGAACCCACTGAGTACACAGTAGAATACACACCAATTGAAAGACAGTGAGATGTATTTCACAGAATGATTAAGGTTAGAAGGAACCTTTGGAGATCATCTTGCCTACACCCTCCACCCTACACATTACAGAGAATTACACAAACACATTACACAGAATAATGTGCAGATGCATTTTGAACATTTCCAGGGAAGGAGACTCCTCAAACTCTGTGGGAAACCTCTTCCAGTGCTCATTCAAGAGGTTTTCCCTCAAATTCACACAGAACTTCCTGTGCTTCCGCTCGAGGCCGTTGCATCTTGTGCTGTCGCTGACCATGACTGAAAAAAGGTGGTCCAGAGTCTGGGCCCATCCTCTTGACGTGCTCTCTTGAGATATTTATACACATTTATAAGATCTCCTCTCAGTCTTTTTTAGGCTGAAAAGGCCCAGCTCCCCCAGCCTCTCCCCAGCATAGGGGAAATGCTCCAATCCTCTAACCATGCATTATTCTCTCCAGTAGTTCCATGTCCCTCTAGCACAGGGGAGCCCACCACTGGACACGGTAATCCAGATGTGGCCTTACCAAAGCTGAGTAGAGGAGGAAGATCACATTCCTTAGCCTGCTGCCAACACTGTTCCTAATGCATCCCAGGATACCATTGGCTTTCTTGGCCACAAAGACCCACTGCTGGTTCATGGCCAACTTGCTGTCCTCTCATGTCCTTCTCTGCAGAGATGATCTCTAGAAAGTAAACTCGCAGCCTGTACTGATTCATGGGATTATTCCTCCCTACATGCAGGACCCTCATTATTAAGAAATTTGAGGCAACATGCCTGAGCTTTCAGATGGATGACTTAATAAACTGGATGTTATAGCTAAGTCTATCATCATCTGAGGTTGGAATTTTAACTGATGGTCTGAATCCAATATAAATAAACATTCAGTTTTTTTCAGAACCAAGATCACAAATATTGTTGCACTTTATTTGTAGTAAAATGGTAGTATTGTCAAGGACAGACTAGTGACAATAATGATATTAGAACTTTCTCTGTGCCACCTAGATCTTGTCTGAAGCATATTCCCAATATTTTTGAATGTGAGTGGAAAGCTCTCTGTACCTCTGATTTTTGCTATGCCTGTTCTGGCAGGTGATTGTCTGAATTACCAATTTAGCACTTTTGACAATCACCATATTCACTTCAGAAAAGTAGTAGAGTAATTCTAGGAGATTAAGAAAAGGATGATTGTAAGTTTGTAACAGAGTGTAATAATTTAAAGCCCAGCCACAGTAGCTTTAAATCAGAGAAAAAGAAGGTTAGACTAGAGAGCTCTATAGAGTATATCAATTTTGCTGCTTTAGTTCATGTAAATAAATGAGAGAGTTCTTTCGAAATTGTGGAAGACATGTGGATACTTTAAATAAACACATGAATTTAATGCTGTTAAAGAGAAGGAAAGGCAGTTTGCCAAGAAAATGAAAGGCTTGAACTACTCACTGTATAAAAGCAATGTGGGTTTTAATTCCTTCACTTTTGAATTAAGACATATGTTGCCCCTTGTAACTAACACCATACCTGTTGAAGACATCTGTTATCTGGCTGCTCTTTAAAGTGTGATAGAGTCTTGGACAACCTCTCATTGTACCTATACAGCACAAGGAAGCCTTATGGATATCCAAAGGAAACTAAAAACTCAAAGTGTTTATTTTATTTTATTTTATGACTAAATTTGGCTGTTACTATTTAAGCTGAATAGTCTCTTATGCTGTTATTAATCCAACTGGAATCCTGGGATGAAATCCTGTCTGCTTTGAAATCAATGATAGAACTGCTGGATTTTAATGAAAGCCGGATTCCATAAGCATAAGCTATTTAGATGAAAAATAAAGAAGGCTTAGAAGCATAATAAATAATGTTGGCTTCATGAGAAATCACATGAGGTCCTGATTGCTAGTTTTTAAGTCTATCCAACCACTTTGTCCTTTAAAATGTTATTTTTAAAATGAATATGCTTGCATTTTAGACATATGACATCTTAAGGATTCAGGGGTATCCTCAAAATGCCACAGGAAAAAAAAACAGGTGCCTATCCAGACTAATCTCTCCATAAACTAACTATTGCCCCTGAATTTATTTCAGCTGTAAACACTTGCACCAAAGATGTGGCTGTGTAATATCTTTGTTGCCATTTTCTGCAAAAAGCAAGGAGGGACAAATAAGAGGAATTGCTGATTTCTGGAGAAGAATCTATACTTTCTCCAAAGATCACACGGTCTCAAGACATCTCTGCAGTAAAGCTGGTCCAAAGTGAAGGGAAAACTTGCTTATTGCTTTATTTATTTATTTATTTATTTATTTTTAATCAGAAAATTTTCCACACAATATATCTTGGATTGTGAATTGCATCCATATGAGTTCAGCTCCTTGCCAGGAAGGATTTTTTTTTTTTTTTTTTTAGGAAAAACTGTGACAGTTAAACTCTGGTTTTATGTGGTCGTTCACACATGGTAAAGTAACAAGGCTCACCCTGTCCTCATTATGAAACCGAGCATGGTTTACCGCAGTAGAGTCAGGTTTAGTAAAACAGGCCAAATTTCATCCATATTCTTAGAAAATTCTGACATATCATTAGAACAAAGTAGATCTGGAATGTTGTTTATACAAGAAAGTTTCTCCCCACTTGAGCTGTTTTTGAAGGAAAACAGACTGTGCCAATACAGCTTCTTCAAAACAAGGAATTTAACTGTTATTTAGAAAACTCAGGACAGTAAGGCACGGGATCATGGTAGAAACAGAAATGGTTTGTTTGTGGACTTATATATTGCTGGATGAACTCTTTGACTTTGCTTCTACAGGATAACTATATAAAATATTTGAATGACACATCATTCACAAAAGCCTTCTGGACCCAAATATACAAGCAAGCTTTCAGGCAGTCAGCATAAGGTTGCAGGGGTGTCTAGAGAAAAAAGCACTTAGAAAAAAGTACAGGATGAAAGGGAGGGAGGGGAGAGTGTTATGGTATATTTCCTTTATATTTATCACTAACTAAAGACTGAAAGTAGTGCCCCTGGGGTGGAAGTTCTGTTTTCATATGGGAAATTAAACCACACATAAGACCCAGCCTATTGACTTACTAAGTTGTAAGCTAAGGTACTTAACTTGAACTGTAGTTATAAGGGGCAGATTATGTCCCTGAACTCATTTAGCTCTAGCCATCCTTGCTGAATCATCACATAATTGTCCTATTAGAAGCAGTATGGTTCTACCTCCACAGCAACAATATCATGGATACAGAGCATCCGAAGCATGGATATAATAAGAGACAAATATAATTCCATCAACACATGAGATCATCTAGAGCTGACAGTAGACATGAACTTGAGATAGAAAATATATAAATATATCAGTGGTGCAGTGTGGCAAGTAAAATATACAAAAAAAAAAAAAGTTAATTTCTTTGTCTGATCCTGTTCTTAATGTCTACATGACAATACAAAGAAAATTATAAATTCATGAAAAGTATGAAAGGAGGATGATATCAATCTGCAAAAAATTAGTAGAATCTATGCAGCTGCAATAAAAATACCAAAATGTCAGCAGAGTTAGTAGATTATAATTACTCTTGGCATAAACAGGCATTTTAATATCCCAGTTTTCAACTATTTGAATTCCCATGCAAAGAAAATGGCTGTTGCTAAGTATCTGCCCTACTGTAAAAATAATGGAGTGTTAAAGACTTAAAATACAATCATGTTTGAAATACCATATCTGAGCATCCAGCTAAGTGAGAATCTGCTTGAAATATTATGCATCTCTTGTGTCATATATTTTATGCTCCATTCCATTCCTTCTGAAATCTCCTCCTGTGTATGAGGATTTAAATCATGGTGCAATGTTGTAACATATTAATTGTGGCGTCAAGAACCAGTAACTGTGCTAATGTACATGTAGCTACAATATCTCAGTTCCCAAACTAAACCATAAAAAGCTTGGCTTCTAATGTACATGTATATTTTAGTCAATATTTTATGTAGTGATTACATAAGATATTACATGCCTTATTGAAATAATATTTTATGAGTTCACAGCTGACTCCAGAGATAGTGATAAATATATCAAGGTAAATTCATTCATTCAATTATCATTCCAAGCAATTATCTGAGGGTAAAGTTCACTGAGGTTCTCAGTTCTCAACACCACACAATTTTAGTAGGTTAAATCAAAAAACTTATTGCCCAAAGGATTCCCAAAGGTAACTGTGTAGAGTTTATTTAGACTCAGAGTTCCCTTCATCTAGTTGCAGAAATAGATGGCTATAGAACTATGTTATTGGATGCAACACTTAAATAATATTTTGCAATTGGAAAGTGAAGTAACAAACACAATCACATCAACACCCCTGTCTAATAGCTTAGTCATGACTAACCTATAGCTCAGTTGTGGCACTGCTATGGCTATGTAAAGGAATAATAGATTCATAGAATCATGGTTGGATGGGGCCTTTGGAGATCTTCTAGTTCAATCCCCCTGCACATGCAGGTTCACCTAACCTAGAAAATGTTACACAGGATTGTATCCAAGTGTGTTTTGAATATCTCCAAAGAAAGAGATTCCACAACCTCTCTTGGCAAATATTCTTCAGATCATAGTAATCATAAAAAGCCAAAAACGTACAAAAAGCCAAAAACGTACCATTTCGATTCCAGAATTATGTATTTACTAGGCTAGGGAAAATATGCCTTTTTTTTTTTTTTTTTAATATTAGTAAGTCAGATGCTATCTGAACCAGATGCTATTCATACAGAGAAAGAAAGAGACAGTAATTTGTTTCCAATTAAATAACATCTGTATTTTAGCAATATGGAGGGCTTCATTTTAGGAAGTGCTATAGTAATAGGATTATCCATTCTGTATGCATATGATCATTACATGCAAGATTTGACTTTCATCCTTATTGACATCTTAGTATGTTAGCAATAAGCCCTAAAACAGGTTCTACCTTTCCCACTAATGAATTCCGTTTTTGATTTTGTGTTGCCTTCAGTTCAGATCAATTATTGCTTTTTCTTTTCTTCAGAACAGCCTCATTGTGCAGAATATGAGTATGTGTTCAGACTTCTGGAAGTAGAACACTTAGTGACCAGATTGAACCAATAAACATCAGGGATATCTGAACTAGGGAATCAGATGTTGCTAAGGAGTTCTAGATTGAGCTAGAGCTCATTCTTGGAGCATAATACTGTTTTCTCAGGCCTCTGGTGTATAACTACCATTTTGAACCATATACAGTGAATATTCCCCAGGTAAAGTCAGTGAACTCAACAGATCAGAATGAAGTCTTTTTTCTGCTGCCTTCCTGTCTTGCCTAACTTCTTCCTGTTTGTTTTGAAAGGAAAACTCTCCCCACAAATAAAGATTAACACAGTGTAGCCCTGTAGGAATGAATATATGAACTTAGAGATTCTCAATCTAGTAAAAAAGCTTAGGTATTTTTGATCTGGATATTTACTTTTTCCTCCCTATTTTTTAACATTCTATAAAAGGAGTATTGTCTCTCTGTCTTGCTGTTACTGCTGCTGCTGCAGTGAAATGATCTTTAGAGCTGTAGAAAAAGTAATTTTATATTAATTTAAGAGGGATATTTGTGATGTGGGGGAGAAGAGACTCAAACAGCAGCAAATCCATACGGGAAAGTACTTATCTTTGTTTAGGATTCCAGCAATGGGGAAGAAATCTCATTGCAGCTTTCTAATTCCATAATCCTTTGGGGATAGCCAAACTATGGGTCTGTGACTACCTAGTACCCTCCCTCTGCACTATAAAAGGAATCAGAGAATAAAAGTGCACCTCACTGCTATTACAAATTTAAGTCTAGAGAAGGATATAATTTCCTATTTTTGGAATCATTCCACATAGTATAAAGTCTCTAAGCTTTCCTTCCATGTCTAGACTATATAGCAGCCCAAAAAACAATCCTATACTCTGTAAAATTTCCAAGTCCTGAACCAAAATACCAGATCCAAGCTACCTGAGCAATATCAAACTGGTATCATTCCATCTGCGGCTTGTTTTCCTTTTTTTATCACAGATTCTTTTCATCTGTCATTCCAGAAATCGTATTTATGAGCTAACTTTCCAAAAGACATATACACCCAGAGATAAACGACTATTGGGCAGTGACCTATCTTCCATTCTTGTCCTGATGTGTCTGTAAAGGAATGTTGAACAGACTTTTTTCATTTTTTCATTTTTTTTTTTTTTAATTTTTTTCCCATTGAGGCTCTTTGGGAAGAATTAAGAGGAAAATAGACTATCTGGGACTATCTGGGAGCCCAATGACCTCTGCAAGTTTTTAAAGATAAGCCTTTGAGAAATAGATGAAAAAAAATTAGAAAAAAAAATACTGAAGCAAAACCATTTCCCATATGATTAAAAGATGATCATAGACACCACCACACTGATAGTGTTGTGAGAAAGAGCATCTAGACCATAAAGAAGACAGATGAGACTGTAACATTGAATAAGAAACAGATGTAGATAAAGATTTACACATGTGAGTGAAGGAGACTTTTCTTGCCTTAATGTTTAGACAAAACAAGGGTGTGAATTAACATAACTTTTATTAGCTGGGAGGACTAAGGAAACTGGGATTTAAAAAGAAAAAGACTGAGAAAGAGAATGTCCAGCTCTGAACTGATTGTATCTTGTAGTGACAGAAACCTTAAAAGTCTTAAAAGTTTAAGTCTTTCTGATGTTTGTTTCCTGTAATTAGTGAATTTAGTGATGGAGGATGATAGTCCTATATATTAAAGCCTTTTATTCAGACTCTGAAGGGAGTGTAGGCAAACTCAGTGTATCTACTAAACTTCCCAGTGAATTTTTAAACCTGACAGGAAATTAAGTCCTAAAACTACAAGTGGGCAGTTCATTTTTTGTAGATCCATTCATTCTGGAATCTACCAGATAGCTTCTATTACTTAGGTGATCTTTACGATCCCAGCATCTCTTTACATTTGTCTTCTAAATATTGGGTGTTCATCTCATATCAGGACTACCATTGCAACAGTCTTTGCCAGAATACTGAAAGTGTTTTTTTTTTTTTTTTTTGAAGCTTAAATATATAAATAAGTGGATTTTTTTTTTAAAATAGAAATCTCAAATGTCAGTTTGTTGTCCAGCTGCCTTTACATAGGTCTGCACATCACGGAATCTCTTTTTGGATTAAAAAGTTTTGCTGCTTTTGATTAACAGTCCACGTTGAATGTTCTTATTTTTGTGATACATAAATCAGGATATTTTTAAGAGATTTTTTTCTTTTTTCTTTTTCCTTATTTTTCTTCTTTTTTCCTTTTCCTTTTCCTTTTCCTTTTCGTTTTCCTTTTCCTTTTCCTTTTCCTTTTTCCTTTCTTGTCTATAATTACATACATCAGAATATTTTGGAGTATTCCAGGTGCTCTTTTGGTATGCTGATCTCCTGCGTCGTGGGGACATCTCCTGTGTCACCTGTCAGCTTGTCTTCATAATGGTATGAATGCTACTGGCTGATGGAGTCACTGCGAGACTCTGCCATTTGCTTGGTTAGGTAAGCACAAGTTTTACTGAGATATTTCCTAATATGTGTGTTTTACTGTACGTCAGTATGTAATGATAAAAATGCAGATAATTAAGAAAGTACCTGGTTCAGATTATTATCAGAGATGTTCAAAAACTAAAGCCTAGCACTAAAGCACAGTCTCTGCAATATTTATATCTGGAATTCCAAAGCTTTATCTCCAAAGTTTTACTCTGCACTTAATTCTAACTCTGGTCAGAAATCCTTCAAACAAGGAAATGCAGACAAAATAATACAAGGATAATGGCAGCTGCTCAGATACGTGGTATAATTTCCATGGATGGATTTAAAGTTTATGATGGCATATTCAGCTCTGGGATGTCACAGCTGAGTTCATGAGTAGAATGCTGATGCAAAAATAGATACTCCTAGAATTGCATAAAAAATTCAGAAAATATTGCAAAACTATTTTTTTTTTGCAAGCAAAAGAAAATACAAAAGAATACTTCACTCACTTTACCCATACACTTCTTCCATCCATAGAAGATGTGGGTTATCTTGATTAGATGTACTTGCAAAAAAAATCAGAAAACAAGGTCAGTAACCTTCAGCAATTTGTTAGGAACTCTTGAAGATAATGATAAAGAGAGGTTCAACTCTCCTTGAATTCATCTAAGACAGGAATTGAATTAAGTATAAACTTCAAGAAGAAAACATTGGAGTGTCTCATTAGGAAAAAGTCCAGTCAAATAGACATAACACAAACAGACGGAGGTACATTTTCAAACACTGATCCAGCATTGCTGACATGCCAGTGATCCAAATACAATCATGAGACCAGAGGTCAAGTTGTGGGTTTTATGTGGGAGGATTTCAGCTTACAATTAGAAGTGCACTTTCCCTTCTTTTTCTTTGCATCCTTCAACCAAAGAGCGCACTAACTGAGAGTGTGGTTTTCAAGACGTTTTTGTCTCATTCTTCACCAGTGTGACGCTGACACATCAAACAGAATGGACAAAAAGGAACACTACTGAGGAGTCATGCTACCTTACCCAGGTATCCTGGGACTGTGAATTTCAAAGTTAAGCTTGCAGGTATAGCTAGAACTTGATATCCTGACATGTATCTCATCTTTCTTAGCAGTTGCAACAACCAAGGTTCTCCTAAACTTCAATAGAAATGTTCACATAGTAATTTTTTTTAACATGTTCTTATTAATCACCTGTTAGCAACTAGATATGCTCCTAATTAATCTAACATTACCAAAAAAACTGTAGTGACTAATCACACCATGCAAATGAAATCAACTAACGAGGCTGGATATGATGCATGGTCACTTGCTCCCTATACTTACAGATGTGCAGGAACCTCTGGAAGTCTTTTCTAGAGGAAGACTGAGAGTGAGAGCTATTGTAAATATTCTTAATTATTCTCCTATACAGAATGACTTTTTTTCTATTGGCTGTATGGAACTAAGGTTACATATCAACCATGCACACATCTCTGATTTCCAAACACTGGGCATGTGAGATAACTTAATAGCCACAATACAGCTGTGGTTAATAACATGTGCTGGATGGAATATATGTTTTCATGTTGTAGAGATACTTTAGATAGAGAAATAGAGGTGAAATCCTTCACCTGAAAAGTTGAGTTGATAAATACTCTGATTTTTTTTCTGGTATTTTTCCTGTTGAATTTCATGTATTAAAAGATTTTAGGCAAAATAAGGAATATAGGATCATACTGTCTAACAAAAAAAAAAGTAAAAAAAAAAAACATTTCAGAATGAGTCAACATACCTATGATGGAGCACACCAAAGGAGATTTTTCTAGTCTATCTTTTTTTTTTTTCTTGATTTAAACTCAAGAATTTAGTATTAACATCCAGGGCCTGCAAATGACCACTATATTCTAGAAATTAAGAATCTTTATGTCCTATTTTTAAGTTTAAACTTAAAATTTTAATAACTTTTGATTACGAGAGGTATTGTCCAGGATGTCAGTAAGATTGCAGCTTTACCACCTAATCTCAGGAAATTGAGCAGTTTGTCCTCTTAACTGGAGAGAGCTCAGTGCTTTAATAACTTACACAGAGAGCTTGACCCTCAGCTGATGAAGATAAGAGTATCTTTCATGAAATCAATATAGCTGAGCTTTTTGAGCAGCTGAGTTCCAGACCTAGATCTACCAAGAAAATTAAGTCTACAAACAACCCACAAAGCAGTACAGGGTCCTAACCTCCTACATACGGAGCTTTTTCAGATGCCTGAGATATGACACCAGGCCTCTGCCTGCTATTTCAGACAGTTTGGGCCTAATGGATCCCAATGGCTTATCTGCAATCTCCCAAAATGTCTTGGATATGCAATGCTATATAAAACAGAAATAAATGCCAAGTCTTAGATAAGTGACTTAAGTCCACCTTTTTTAAGCTGCAAACACTATTTTTCATAGTCAAGTTATGCAGGCAAGGCATTTCTGACAAAGAAAAAAAAGAAAATCACATCAATCCTGCATCAGTCTGACTTGGAAGTGCCAGTGCAGTTTCAGAAAATATGAAAGGCTGCTGGAAACCCCAGCTCTGCAACTCAGAAACAAAAGACATGCCCTGATTTATGGGCAAGATGGACTTTAGAAGAAACATAGAAAACTTCACATAAAGTCTTAAGCCTATGACTTTAAAGGTGGTTTAGGAATGTTTGAAAGCCAAACTTTCAAGTTATAATTGTAATAGGATTTGGCATTCAATTTATGACAATAATATCAATATAATTATAGTTGTCTGTATGCTCAGCTTCCTTTGGAGATGTCTAGAAAAGTTTAGGTGTGCAGAAATAGTACAATGATATTTAAATCCTACAATCATAATGATGATGATTAGTGTCTGCCACTGCTATAAAAAAGATAAAACTGTTTCTATCCCAGACCATAAAAACCTTGGAAAGGCATTTCATCATTGTATTGCAACACTTAAGGATCAGAAAGAAAACTATAAACTGATATGTATGTGGGTGTACCTATTCAAAGGATTGGTACTGGCATAGAATAAAGTGTTTTAGCTAAAAGATGAATGTTTTACTTCATTTTTAACATATCTTCTTAGTTACAGCTTTGGATAGAAACTTTTCAGGTTCAAAGCAAATCTTTGCATCTTGCAGAGAGGACTGTATGCATGCTGATCTGGCGGGGATGCATATTCAAAGCAGAGTACAGTATATCTGCATTTAAACCAACTGTGTTTGCATTGAAAAATCCCATGGAGGACAGTATTGATTTTTTAATAATTTTTTTCCTAAACTGTTCCTGTAATGTTAACGTCTCTGGGCAATGGGAAGATAAGATTATCAAGAGATAAAAAAATACAGAAATTGCTCAATGAAATATAGACACAAATGCACACAAAAAACAGACTACTTATATCAATAATATCAATAAAATCAGAATCAGCATCCTCTTTTCCATTTTCTTCTCTGCTTAGGAGTTCTTGAGCTGAGCTGCAAACCTACAGACCCTGTGGAAGAGTCTTCAGCTCCCCAGCTGAACATCCCCAGTATGCTAGCAAACACTACAGAGGACTCAATTTATTCCAGCAGATACTTCTCATAATAACTGACTTTTCATTCTAAATGTTTCAGTGCATGGATAATTTAGTAAAAACAACATGTACATTACAAACAAAACCAAATCCTGACTCTGAATTGCAGCTTTACAATCAAGACAACTTCTGGCTGATGAAAGTTGATGAAAGCTGTATCAAATAATTTTCTTGGGCATTTCTAACCATTTTCTTTTCTTCTAAAAAACAACCATTTACCATTTCACTGGACACAGTGACAAAAAGAACACAGAATGAAACTGTCAGCATGGGGAGCAGAAATCTTGCAAAACAATTTTCATGCCATTTTGAATGAAAGTTTCAAATTTTCTGCAAAATAAACAGGAGAAATTAAGTCCTCCTACAATCAGAATTTGGATTTACTTCAGTGAGAAAAAGTCTCTAAAGCCTCATACATAATGCTGCAATTCTAGTTCAATTTAATCTTGGTTTTAAATTTCAATCTAAAAGAAGAATCACTAAGATAAATTGAGAGAATGAATGGATCCTTAATATCTCAAAGTATGTGGTTCTCTTACCTGATAAGAGAAAAAAGATCAGCAAAATTCATATCAAGAGTAACCAATAGCAGAGTCAGGCAAACAGAATGCTCTTAGAAGAAAAGGATAACATTGTTGATGTAAATTTTATGAAGTATAATTGGAATAGGCAATAATTATCATTTTTAGTTATGAAGATTGTTTTATTTTGCCTCTCTTGGAGGCAATGAGTAATGTGCTCACCACATCTCATATATTGAATATTAACTTAGTAATGTGTAGTAATTCAATTTCTTTCAGTTATTTCCATATTCAGAAAATTAAGATTGATTTTGAGATTGCCTTCAGATAATAAGCCTCATAAGCCACGTTTCCCAAGTCTACATTGCTAATTGGCAAATCAAAGCCATAAATGCATGATATCAAGAGGTTTACTAGGTTATATAACAACTTGTGAAATAGGCTGCATGGGAATCATTCTGTATGGAATTGCTATAAGGATTTTTTTTTTTTTTTTTTTTTTATGCATGAGTATTACAAAAAGTATGCTTGACTGTCAGAGATCTTCCAGGACTAAAGGCCATTCTTCCAACAGTATCATACTTAGAAGTTTGTGATATAAAACAGCTTGAGTAGACACTGTCAAAATGTCTAGAAGTCAAGCTGCTTTTAGCTTTCAGAAGCATGAATGACAGTTATCTCCTCATTCCCAACAAAAATCAAAAGTGAGAACCCTTCAGGAAACAGATTTACTGGCACACATAAAAGAATTGCCAAAATTACTTGCAAACAAAGAGGCATGTCAAGAAAATTCATATCACAAAATTTACTGAAACAGTCCAATGAAATTTGCATAGGAAATGGCATGCAGGGACGTCATGGGTCAGCTGTCTCAGAAAGAATCCTCTAAGGCAGATGTCTGCATATGCAATATGTAAAAAGCAGTAACCACCAACCACCAGCTCAGACTGGGCATCTGTTTTTATTCCTTCCTCAACAACAGTGATGTGTTCATCCAGACCAATGTGATAAACTGCTGTCACATTTTTGAAAGCATCAAAGTACACAAAGCACAATATTTTTAATGAATAAAGAAAAAATGTACAGTACAATAAAAGGAACAGTAAATAATTTTTAAACTAGTAATACTTAAAAAAAAACACAAATTATTTTTGTGTTGTCATTTACTTAAGAAAACTCTTTCTTTACAAGACACTTATCTTTGGCAGAAAGATAAATAAACAACAACAACAAAAAACCCCACTGTCATTCTGCACTATTAGAGCAATTGAGTATTTTCAGCATAATTCTAGATAACTCCAGGTTTAGATCATCAGTATTCAACATATAAGGGGTTTGTTAAACAGTGATAGGGCCTCTTAGTAGAGAGATAAAGTAACAACTGAGGCTTTCTATGGGAACATTGGATTCAGCTATCCATAAAAGTCAAATACTTGTGTCATTGCACATGGGGCTATCAAATTCTGTGACCATCAAAATATGCGATCACTTTAGTGGTTAAAAATAGTAATAAAAGAAAAAATAACCAAGCTGGAATAGGAGTTAGACCTATCAGTGGGTTTGAGGGCTTTGTTTTGTTTTGAGAAAGTTCTGGTCTCTGAAAAATGGCAATATCAGAATACATAATATGTCACTTAGGATATGTGTTTTCCAGCTAATCCTCCTTTCCTATAGCATCCCATGTCACTCTAGAGACTTTGTAGAAAATAAAAAATAGTCTTTCTTCTTGATGTTGGAACAAAGTAAGCCACTGAGAGATGCAAGGATAGTGTATGTTACTTGTTTACCAGCTACAGTTACTATATTAGTTTCACTTTAGGAATTATAGATGACTTTGTGTTAATTACTAAGTATATCATTGGAGCTTTATTTCTATAAACATAGCAGAGAAAAAAAAGTATAAATGAAGTGGAGGGAACCACCTGTAACTCTGAAACTACCTCCCAAGAATTTATTTTGTTAAAAGACCAAAAAAGCCAGCTTCTCAGGGTGAGTTTCTCTCTCTCTCTCTCTCTCTCTCTCATTTTTTCCTTTTCCTTTCAAAGAATTCATTATTCTGTCAGATACAGACTTAGCCTTTAAGGAATTACTTCATATACTTAATTAAACACATTAATCCTTTAAAAGACAAATTAATTTTCTAAGTGATTGGTACAGCCAAGAGATTTGAACTATAAATTTTGCTAAGCAGGTGTAGTCCATCTTTTTTTCTCTCTCTCTTTCTTTCTCCCTTTTTAATTATTTTGCTTTGATTCACATTCTTTGTTGTTTAAAATATAGGAAATGTTGATACATTGCCAAAAGGTAGATTTGTTTATGTATTTGGGGATTTAAAAATATCATCTCTGGGGATTCTGTGAATCTCCCCAAATTGTGGTGGGTGCTTGCAATTATTTGAAATAGTATTCAAAATATTAATTGTTTTGACCTTTTTTTTTTTAATAAAATAAAGAAGGATACATACTGGAAAGGTCAGAGTATTTTAATTTTAATTTTAATTTTAATTTTAATTTAATTTTTTTTTTTAATTTTGTACTTGAAATTTCTCAAATGGAATTCAGCTATAATCTGTATGCATCAGTAAGGAAACATCTCAGAGCTTACCCGACGGAGGAAGAGTTCAATATGTACACAGACAATCCCATACCAAACATTTAAATTTTGAAATGACCACAGAGAGACAGGTTCAACCACTGTATTACTTTGCTTTTGACAAAGTGACCAGTGAATAACTTGGAGAAAAGGATAAGAAGCCCACAATGGGTGCTAAATTAAAATTATAAAAGGTGCATCTTATTTTAAGCCCTGCTTAAAATTGTAAGTCAAATAGCTCTCTTGACATGTAAGTGTTAATATTGTAGCTAGATGTAGATGTAGATGATGTAGAAAGTTAGATGTAGATGATGTAGAAAGTTAGTACTTTCATCTTGGTTTTAATCTATGCAAACTTGAGCTCTTATACTTTTAAGTCACCAGTTACTATTAAAAACATATAAACAAAGTTTTGTTTGTGGAATATATTCAGCACATTTTTGTACACTGTGGCTACAGAAATTCTGTGGATAATGAAAATAATGCAAAATAATTACGTAAAGAGAAATAATCACATTTATGATTTTGCTTCTTGGAAAAAGTCATCTTGAGAGTGGGATAGTGGTACATACTGAAGTTGTATTAAAAGGTGGCCTAGGGTTACTTCAACATCAATTCCCATTTATTCCCATTTATTCCCATTTGTTCCCATAGAGGAACTTTCCTGACATACTGCTGTCTTTCTTTCCACATTTCCTTACACTATTCTTTTCAAAACAATATAGCTGTTTAAATAGAGTAGATAAATTTGTCACTATATGCTTAATAAATCAATTTCTGGAGGACATATCACAATAAAGAACAATAACTACGGAAAACAAGGACCTGCGATTCTAGGACATATAAAGAAATTATTTAGGATTGTTAGCAAGGGTGATTGGTCAGATGAATATGTGTATTCCAGGTTCTATAATATCCTTTTCAGTGATGCCCACCTTAATTTATAGTTTTAAATTTTGGAGATCATCAAATTTAGTCATCTTAAAACTAACAGTACTGTATAAAAATCCACTAAATGAAATGATTTTGAAGTATATTTTACATCTTCTGTGGATAAATTAATCAAAAGTTGCTGCTGGTTGCAATAACATGCTTCGTTATCTGTCTAGCCTGATGAGCCATTTGGGATTACTGGACTTCCATTACTCTTAACTTTCAATTATTGTGTCTTTTGTTTTCTGCATATATTTAGACCTATTTTTTTAGATAATAAGGAAAGGATAATGTGACTATCTTATCAACTATGAGTTTTTTGAAATAATTTGTAGCACCAGGTTACCTGATGTGCTATTGTCCTAATGAAAATTAGCAAAATTATGGAGAACCTACAGAGTTTTTGAAGCTAACAGATTATTCTGTTCTTCTTTATTATATCAAGTTGCATCACAAAATGAACCTATATTGCAAATTTTTAAAATAATTAACTTTATATGAAAATTCTATCGTTCATAATTTAATGTTTTAGAAGATTCTACAAATAAGAAGTGAAGGATGACAGAACTTTTTTCCATTTCAACTTCTTTCATCAAAAAGATCATTAGCCTTTTTCTAAATCCTAAGGCATAGTTTGGAGAGTATATGTACTCATCATTTACAGAATTCTCTAAATTATCCTAGAACTATTAATAGCATTACATACAGAACACACATAAGAACTTGGTCATTACCATTCCCAAACTCAAATACTAAAAAAAATTGTAAGATTAAACAGTAGTAAGTAAATTTTAAAAATCTTCCATTTTTTTCCTCAGGATATGTCTTTTCAGACTTTTATCTGAAAACACTAAGACTACAACATTTTAAAAGCAAAATAGAATAAAGTTTCCTCAGATTCTGTATGTCTACTTGGAACATAACTCACTTCATACAAACATTGATAGAAAGAAAAATGGAAGATGAAGTCACTTATCTTTTACATACTGAGCTAGTGGTCAGTGGTCTTGCTATAGAAGCTGAATTGGACTTTGGGACTTCTCTGGTTAGACTCACTCCTCCTTGGAGCAGACCTTCACTACAGGCTAGATGCTCTCACTCCTTTGTAAGGTATCAAAATAGTCTAAATTTATAACAGTGTAACTCATCTAGTGAGCCTGCTCCACCAAGAATGGTAGGCAACAAGTATATAATCAGTATTC
This sequence comes from Nothoprocta perdicaria, assembly GCF_003342845.1. Lineage (NCBI taxonomy): Eukaryota > Metazoa > Chordata > Aves > Tinamiformes > Tinamidae > Nothoprocta > Nothoprocta perdicaria. The sequence goes on along the minus strand of NW_020455788.1, from coordinate 3,047,538 downwards.
CATGTCCAAAAGTTTCTACTGCTTTTGGACAAAGACAGGCCAATGAGAAAATATAAAAAAATCTGCCCTTGGAAATTCTATACCAGTTATAAGATACTGCTCTTTTCTGTGAAGGTGGAGAGTTAAAGGTTGCGTTTGTATTCAGCCTCCACCGACAAACATAAGGTAGTACAAATGCTTTAACATTTTAATAATTGCCAGGCCAAATTAACAGACTGATAGCATGATTTATGATTTGGAGGCCCCTTCTCTGTGCTGGCCTTCAAGAAGATTGAGCTGTCTCCCATGTTCTCTGAAAGTGAGTCAATGACTGTTTATTCATTCCCTTGATTAGAAGGCTGCCCTGAAGCCAGATACAAGAGACTCACATAATAAATGCAAGACTCACATGCTTTGTTTTGCTTTCTGGATTTAGTGCTAAACATTAAAAGGAATTGGAGATTGATTTTTTTGCACAGGGACCAGTGCCAGATAAAACAACAGGCAAGTGAATGGCCTTGTTCATAGAAACAAGCTCTGTTATCATGAGATGCCATGGACATAGCTGAGGTTTAACATCACTGCCACTGCGCTATGTGCTAGGGATTTTTTAAATGTTCATCAGCTATTGGGTTGACACTGGAGATCTCTTATTTTAATGAGCAGATAAGCCATTTTAGTCAGAAATAATGACTACTAAATTGCCATTCTGCAACTAATAATCAGAGTCAAATGTATAAGCACAGAGGTAAACACCATTTGAATGTACTTGCCTCCTGTGACATCACGATTGATATGCATACATACACACATACGTATACACTCACAGGTTGGGAAAAGGAAAGATAGTAAACTTGCTAACACATTAGTGATTTTATATTCATCCCTGAGGTGTGGTCTTTCCATCCTTCATATCCTGATAATTTAGAGGTGCAACACAAACTGATAGCTCACAATTTACCTCCTCTCTTCAGTCTTGTTGTGGGATCCTTTGGCATCTGGCAGATGAAGAAAGTTGTTTCAGTAGCAGCTGATAAACTGGCCAATAATGTGGGTAATAAATGCAGATGGTAGTTGCTTCTCTCAGTTATATGTCAGGCTTAAAAGACACTTCTCCTGTATTCTGAGACTTAGAAGCACAACTAGTAACTTTTGTTCATGGAGTCTTTGCTGAGGAGAACCCTGAGAAGAAACTTGATAGATAAGTAGGCAAAACTATTTTTTTCCATGATACTAGTTGGAAGAGGATAATTGCTGAGCAAAATGAATTGTTTTCTATAACAAAGGACTGGACCTGCACCAAAAATTCTCCAGCATAGTATATGCAGGAGAGCTAATTCTACTAAAGCAATTCAGCTGCCTGCAGGCTTAGTGGCAGAGTGGCTTTGATAATTACAACCTCCAAAACTGTGTGCAAAACAAGGATAGTTGCTAAGCAGATAAAAGGAAGATATTTTGAAAAGTGAGTTAAAAAACAGCTAATGAAATTTATGGAATGACAGCATTTTGAGGAGGAAGAAAGCATAACCGACTTGCTCTGAGCTTTCAAAAATCATCATGTATCATTTGTAAACTGCCAGTGTGCAGGTACAAATGAGGATTGTGTTCCCTATATGCGTACATGCATGCACACCTCCTAATTGGGCCTTGGAGGTTACATGATAAGCAGAGAAAATCTGTGCATAACTCAAATGGTATTTCTTTGATCGTTCCTTTAGACACAATGCATTCTGCAGTCAGTTTTCCTAAACCATATTTACTTTTTCTGTTGTTGTTGTTATTGCTATGGCACTGTTTTACAGAAATTTTGCCTTCTGTATTTGATCCTCTCCATTCATCAGAAAGGCTTCAGGCTTTTCAAGTTTTCCTTCTCAAAGAGATTTTTCTTTGTTTTCTTTTCTGTAAATGCACTAAACAGTAGTCATAGACAAGATAGAATTTAACATAAATGTTAGGAGATTATTCTGAAAAGGTTAAGAATTTTCTCTGTTTTCTTTTTGCCTTCCGTCTGGATTTGCTAGCAATGAAGGACTTACCATATCAGTTATATCAGAAGACTTTTGGTGATATATTTCTATAACTGTGACCAAGCGGTAAACTCCTACAATGGGAGGAGCCTCAGAAGATATGGGCAAGGATGAGGTGCCTATGAAGCTGAGGAATAATGTTGGGTGTCCCTCATTAATCACAGCTGTGGCACAGAAAGTTGACTTCCTCTCAACACACAGGAGATCTGAGGGTAGCTTCTGTTTTATTTGGTCAGAGAGTATTGTACTCTAATGTTGGCCTTGTCTCAAAACCTTGCTAGAAAAGGTTCATAGCATAAAAGATTTTCTAAGCACTGGACCACAATTTTTGGAGGTAGAAGTGTGCAGAAAGTGAAACAAGGACAATACAGACCTGGGGAGATGGAAAGGACAGCAAGAATACAGAAACATTTTGGGAGAGTTTGAGGAGGAGAGGAATTTTGATGGGAGAAAGGAGGAGGTCTTGACTACTGGCAGAAATAGACTTGAATGCCCTTGACCTGAGTGCTAGGATCTGGTATTGCGTCTATTATCGATACCATCTGACCAAACTACATTGGAAACTCCACTTTCAGATAGCTGTTTTTAAAACTGTGAAATAAAGGCATGTCACACACACTAAACAGTTCATCATTAGAAAATCCTAGATTGTTCTTCCTTCTTATGGTTTAGTCCATGTGCCTTACAGTGCAAGCTTTTATTAATCAGGTTTTTTCCATCATGAATTTAGGGCAGTTTAACCGGATCTGCTCACTTATTAAATAGTGAAGTACCTGACATTCTGGAGTGTTTTCTGGTTTTGTTTCCTTATTCTTTACTTCTCTAAACATATCTATCAAAATATATGTTTTGTTCTTATTGGAGAGGACCTATAAATCATGGTGCAGCAATCCTGAGACAAAGTTGATAAGTTGGTCCAACATTGAGTTCTTGACCTCTAAGCTGAAAATAAAATAGGACTAACAAATAAAAACAATATTATGGGTGCATTTCAATGCTATTAATCACATTTGTTTTTCTCTGTTTCTTCAATGGAAAAGATTTTCACTATCTTTCCATTTACACCAGATTTTTAAAAAGACAAAAAATTAAAAAAAAGTGTTGCACCTGTTTATTGATGATATCAGAAAGACTTCAGAAATTCATAGTATTTTCCTGACTGCATAGAAAATTGAGGTTAAACTAAGTCATATTAATTAAGCAGAATCAGATAACTTTTTTACTTCTGTCCATTAATAAATAGAATAGAAACTGTGTCCAAGGTTGATTTAATATCCTTTATGCTCATTAAATGCAAAATTCTATATTCAGGAACTCCTCATTATCTTCAGTTCTCTGTTTTCATCACTATTAAATGCAAAAAAAAAAAAAAAGGCACTAAATTATTATCTTGATACCTGCTCAAATCCGTCTTCAAGAAAATACCATCTCACAGTATCTGTTGTTGATGCTTCCAAAGAAACAAACATGTCTCCATTTCTTTGTTTAAACAGCTGCTGATAACAAGATAAACGTTTACTAAGTTGCTAAGGAGTGGGGAAAAGGAAATAGGAGTCAGAGCCTTTGACCCAGAGGATGCAGCTTCAAATTTAGCCCCAGATAATAATGACTGAAAGTCATTATCTCTTAATGACCATTCAGCTTATGTAAACTTCGATGTTTGACTCTCAGTCTGGGTTCCTGTCAAGAAAACCCTCACAGCAGATTTAGGCCATAACAGTATCTTCTACGAAGGTCAAATGCATAACAAATCATGGAGATAAAAATCTACGGTCAAGCATAAAAACTCTTTTCAAGGCAATGATCTGGCACAGTGGTGAAGTAAATAGGGTAAAACTACAAAGCAAGGATAAAACCTCACCTGTTGATAAAAACTGCACTGCAATAATTAAATACTTAGCTAGTATGTGATTATAGAATCATGTAATTCAAATTAGTCATATTTGAAAGAACTAATGAGTTACTAAACTAAGCTTCTCTATTTGCCTGAGATAAATCACTTTTGATATAAACTATACTTATTCATAACAAAAGAGTGACCAGTTTTCCCAGTGAAAATGAGACTTTTACTATGTTGGGTTCTGTAGGGTAACATGATAAAGATTATTGCTGCACAAAGAGATCATAACTTGGGTGGGCAATAGTTCAGAAGGAAGCTGAATTGCCAGGCCAGAGGCCACTCAGCAAATCTCTTACAGATTGAAAAATTGCATCTGCAGCTTGGAATTTTAACTTAGTCCACCCAGAAGCTTGCATCTCTCTTTTTACAATCTCATCAAGAAAGCAGCAATTTCAATGACATATTTCTGTATAAACACCAAAATGCACTCTTTATATTCATTTATTAAGTATTCTGGTATACAGACCTCCAAAGAACCTTTGATTGACTATAATTACAATTGTATTTTACTGTTGAAGGTTGTTTTAGATTTTCTTCTGGTGGACATGAACATGGTTTTGAAGTACACTGTTACATATATATACATGTTTACATATATATGCATGTTACATGTTTACATATATATGCACTATAAGGCACTGCATAACAAAAGCCTGCAGATTTTCAACTATTAAAAAAAAACATCTCCAGAACACAAAGTTTAGCAGTCCCAGCATCACCAAATGTTATTCAAGGAAATCTGAATTTCTGATAGAGAATTTTCTTAGCCTACTTTGTTTATACTCAATAAGAGACATAAATTTTTAAAACAAAGTTATTGTGGATCATCATTTCTATTAAATTTGGAATAGTCTTTTCTTGGGAATCACTAAATCATGACATGTAAAACATGGGATGACAACTATGAAAGCAATTTCTGACAGATACATTTTAAAAGATCATTTAGTTTGATCAAGACAGGAAGGGCCAATTGCATAGTGTTCAGCTATTTGGCTTTCTGTTTGAGGCAATATTAAGGTAACATTAACAAAGCCATTGGCAGATGCTCTGTGTTTTCTTGCAATGTCTTGTCTAGTGCCCTATTTGCATCTAAAAGCCATGCTGAGCAGTGAGGAAGAAATCCATGAAATAACATTTGTTCATACTAAATCTCACAATTCCTTATCAAGCCAAGGATGTAAATACTAGTCTTCCACCCTAAAAAATAGCATTGCAAAATATGAGCCCCTTTTAACTTTGATGATAAGCAGTGCAAGCTACTGCATGATTTTTATTGCTCTTTTCTTTCTTTTCCTCTGTTCCTTATCAATTATTTACAACTCCTGATACATCTGAACTAACTTACTATGTTCTCTTTCAAGGAAGAGGAAGGCATGTTTTCTTTTTTTTTCTCTTTTTCTTTTTTTTCCTCCTGTGCTTCATGAACACATAGTGTTATATGCAGATTTATATTCTGAGAAATATCTCCCAATCACAGAAAATAGATTTTTATATGGAACAAGAGAGGTGAGGAGAGCATTATCTGTCTGATGGCACTATCGCCTTGCCTGTTAAAAACAAAGTGGTGTTCTTGAACTCATAACTAATACTACTTCACGCTTTTACAGCACCTTTCATTCTTGAAATTTAGTCATTCAGTATATCCATGAAAATCCATTAACAGGGCAAACAGGTAAATGGAGATTTCTTTTAAGATTGATTGGTGAATCAATGTATACTTGAGAATAGATCAGAAGCCCTCACTGAATCCCTTGCTCTAAATGCTAGACTGCACTATTTCCCACTTGCAGTCAGAAAGGAAGATTTTGAAAAGTGCTAACTTTGTGTATCTTCCAGTGAATTCAGCAGACTCTGATGAAACTCAATATACCCAGAATTTGGCTCATCTGTTGCAGTTAGCACATTTGGATTGTTCTTCAATATACCTTGTTTTTTTGCTTCTCTAAAACATGCATATCTCTCATTCATTTCTTTCTTACCTCTCTTCCTGTATTTTGGGAACAACTGTTTACTCATACGACTGTTTTTGTTTGTTTGTTTTCCTGTAAGGTATCTTACACGAGCCAAATATGCTCGTGATTTCTGGAATACAGGAAGAGAGCTGCCAAAAGGAACTGAGGATCTTTGCAGAATGACAGGAAGGAATCGGAGGAGACAGCAGAGAGAGGTGCTGCTTAAGTTATTAATATTTCAGAAACACAACATGAAGAAATGTACAATTTGGAGTCTATGAGTCAAAGGCAAGGCAGGATTGACACTAGAAATAATATCAGGGCTGTTTGGTGGCCTTTTCATATTTTTTTACCTGAAAAATTTCTATTAAAAAAAATGTTCAAAACTATTTCAAAAACTTCATTGTGCAAAAAGCTGTTTGATGATGATCAACAGGAAAATGACATCTGAAGAAAAGAGGCAAAAGTCTGATTTAGAAGGGTAAAAAGTTCATGCTCTTGCAGCATTCCAGGTTCCTGGTTTCCATTACACTTTTATTATTATAATTTTTGCGTGACTGTAGCTGGACCTCTTATAACCTTCCCATTTTGAAAGCTGAAGAAAAAGTTGCTAGCTCTAGTCAGACAGGAAACCCTCCCCCCAAACCCAACAATGCCTCATAAAAATATCAGATCACAGATTAAAACAGAATGACTTGAAAGTTCAAAAATAACAAGTCTCCCTCCTGATCTATGTCTGCTATTAAAAATATCTTTTAACATATTTAAGATGGAAAATCAAGGAGACATTCCAAAATAATATTATTACTATTTTCAAGTATTCACCCTCTCTCTTTTCAATCTAAAGTGGAAAATTGACTTTTAAGTATTTATTAAAGACAACCAGACCATGGCTAATGGACCTTTGTGGCTAGCCATACTAATCTGTAATAACTTCTATATATGAATGACAAACAAGTCTAAAGTCAAATCCACATTTAACTTTAATTGATGACATTTTCAATCCTTTTCCCTCTATCATGTGACTTTAGTATTCCTCCTCACAAATACTAGTTGCCATTTTGAATCTTTGACCAAATCTCCAGCTATGATGCACTTTAACAAGGATGGCAAAAAGGCTATGCATGTGATTAAAAGTAGAATATAACTATTACAGAAAGAAGGAAGAAATACAAAAAAAAAAAGGTGGAAAATAACAAAATCAGATTTTTAACTGAAGCATTTTACTTAAGTTAGCAGGTAAGTCACTGACACTAGAAAAACTATTTCTTACATATAATCTCCCTTCCTCTTTGCAACTGTCCATGAACTGACCCATTTCTGCAAATGTGTTCATGGCTCACAGATTGATGTTTCTTGTAATCCATATTTCAAAAGGAAAAGTTATGATTCAGTATCTGAGCAATGCAGCTAGTCCTCAAAGCCTCATGCTACTATTTTAGATCTCTGACTCTAGAGATGTAATCTTCTGTCATGGATGGATGAGTGGTGGAGGGAAAGAGTACATGAGGCTGACAACAGCAAAGAACATACCTTTACACCTTCGTATTTGAAATCAAATTTGAAACCAAGGCTGTATTTCACTGAATCTTTTGTTTCTGGAACATCTGGGTTTTTTTTTCTTTTATGACTACGTACTGGCAGATACAGTTCCAGGAATATGAGTACTGAGGCAGTTGCCTCTCTTTCCTCTCTCTCTCACCATTCCTATAGATGCCAGCACTGCAGGATGGTCCATAACATACTGTCATCTAAGAACCATGAAACTGCCTTACCTACAGTTAGACTGTTCACCCCTATACAATGATTCTGCAATTAGATCACCAGAGTTACCAGCGCTGCAACAGCTTATTGAGAGAAGAGGGAAGGAGAAACCATGTGAACTCCCATCATACCTCAAGCAGAAGTGTTTCCATACCCTTCTGACCATTCACTATATCTGACTGAAACCTCATTTCAAAACCAAATAATTGATTGCTCTTTAACCATTTTTACTCCCTGACTTTTTCTATTGCTGGATGCTACTAATACAGGTCTGAATGAATCTCATAACCACAATATTCCCTTCAAAAAGAAGATATTACAATACTTCACCATTAAAGAAAATATAACAAATTAATTTCCAAGCTGAAGGCAGTTCTTTTCATTGACCTAATCTTTAAAGAGAGACACATGAAGTAGGAATGTTAATCAGAATCTGACCAGTTTAAGTGAGTCCTTTTTCAGTCTAAAGAGTCCAATTCTCTACAGATTGGCACTTTGTGTAAAGGGAATGTTAAGGAAGAGACTAAACCGGTCTAAGACTGCTTTGTGGCCTCTTAAAGATTTTCTTAAGGCCACAGCAAGTTTCTGATGGGTTTAAACTCTTCTAGCTCTATCCCTCTATGCTGAGTGTCTCTATATTCCTCCTGGGTCACCTGTGCCTGTTTCCAGTTCTTATGCACTTCGTTTTTATGTCAGAGTATAGTTAGGAACTCCTTGCATATCCATGCAGGCCTCCTGCCGCCTTTGCTTGATTTCCTGCTTGTTGGGAATGGGTCCTTATTGAACTTGGAGGAGCTGATCCTTGAATATCAGCCAGCTGTCTTGGACTTCTCATGGCATTATTCTGTGCATGGCTAAATCCCATGGAGTTCCTCCAAGCAGGTCCCTGAACAGGCTAAAACATTCAAGAGAGCAATTAACTCCAGAATCACAATGTTACTTTTTGCCCCTCTCCCTCCTCACAAGTTCATGAACTCTGCCACCTCATGGCCAAGGCTGCCCAAAGCTCAATTTGCCCAACACTGCTTGTATGAATCCATCAGATTTCCTAGTAAGAGATCTAGCAGAGTACCTTGCCTTGTTAGCTGCTCAATCATCTGAGCTGTGGAAGTTGTCATCAATGCCCTTTAGAAACTTCTTGTGTTCTGCTGTGCCGTCCCTCCAGAAGGCGTCTGGATAGTTAAAGTCCCCCATGAGGACCTGTGAGTCCACATGGGGAGACTACATAGGCCTGGGAATGTGAAGCTTCTTCCAGTTCTCACAAAAAGGCCTCTCTCACTTGAAAAATAAGCCCAGAGTACATGGTTGCTGTGAATCTGAATTTGTTAAACATACCTAGCCCACACTTCAAACCTGGGAAAGTTTTAGCACTGTCATATATTTATTATTCTTGCCAGCAACCAGTGCTTCATTTTCTGTAGTCGTGCTTAAATGCTCTATGTAGACACATACAGAGAAAAGAGAAACCATCTGTGCTTCACCCACTTCCAAACACCTTGCTGGAGAATTCAGCAATAGGGATTACCATAACGAAACTTCTTTCTCCACCCTCCATTTCCTTCCCAGCAAGAATTCAAGGTTTACTTGGGGGACGAACAATATTTGTCCTTTGTGTATCCTGGAACTTGTGTATTTATCTTTTGTAAATCAAATAACTCCCCTTTTAACCTTGAACATTCACAGGTCCTGACCCAGATAGTCTTGCAAAATAAGCCCGTCAATCATGTTCTCCTTCTCATTGCATAGGGGGGTAGTGGCAGAATAGAAAAACCTTCTGTCACTAAATCCTTTCCACCCACAGGCAAAACCTCTTCACCCAATTAACTAACACCAGGTGCACACTTGAATGCCTCTGAGGTATGTGGTTTACTTACTGGCTCTGCTCCTAACTTGGCAGGCAGACATGAAACCTGCCCCTGATTAGCTTATTTTGCTGGAACTCCAGTGAAGGGTGTCCCACCCCCTCCAAGAAAAACTAGGAAAAAATCATAGGTGTTTCTGTGTAAATAATGAGTGCCCTGACCAAGCAAGATCCTAAGCGCACAGTGTGTTAAAAGAACTATCCTTTATATGAATTGTCAAGCTGGGTAAAGGCAGCAGTCCACTACAAATCAGCAAGCATTATCTGTATTTGACCAGCATTTTAGGCAAATCTATATCTGCAGTGAGGTTCTGAGTTTCAGAGCTATAGGAGCACTTAAAACCCTCCGGTTCTCTCTCGGTTTGCATTCACATACAAGCTCTACCACCTACCACCAACCTAGCAGGAAAATATTTTATAATGTTTGTGGCCAAAATAAGGCTGCATATTTATTTCAATCTCTGAATACAATTGATGTGACTTTCAGGAAGATTGAGGCTCCATCAGTTCCCTTTCTCACTCACAGAAGTCCAAAGCATCAAGAATCCCTGAAAATCAGACAATTTCTGAATGTCCTCGTTCCTTATCAGTAATTCCTATAACAGGTTCCTTATCAATAAACCTTATATACCTATAACAGCCATACCCAGTTACTAGATAGCATTAATTCACTTAAATAGCTAAAATGTTCCTTTAATTCATGAATTCAACCAAACACTGACAACAAGCTCTTTCCCATTCTTTTCAGGCATTGAAAATGAGTAGTTGAATGAGTAGATGAACGATGGCTACTGAATTTCATCAAAAGTCAGTTTTTACATGATATAAGTCTAACAGCCCTGAAGCCATACTAACTCCTTCCTTTGATGGATAAGAAATTGTAAGTTTTTCTTGAAATAACTTTTTAAGGAGCTATTTTAAGGAGCTTCATCAGCAAAACATCTAGGCCAAAATATCATAAACCAAAATCCTTATTCCTTGATTTGGCAACTTAAGAGGGAATTGAATCTATAATTGCAGGCAATAAGAACTTGGCTCTCCTAAAGATCATTCACCTTCTTTAAATTATCAGCTTCCCCTTTCTAATCTCTCATTAGAAGATAGTGAGGACTATATTGTAAAATTTAGGTGACACATATTTAACAGGGATATTGAGCCTATACATGCTCAAATAACCCAGTCTGATGCAAGGCCTGAAATTAAAATGCAAAACATATTTCACAGAGCTGGAATTCAAATCCAAATCTGTAGAAGAACAGAAGAACACAGGATCCACCAAAGATCCATTCAGCCTACAGCTCTGCTGAGCCAGAAATGTTTGTGCCAGTCATGGGAACCCCATGAAGGAAATTAGAAATAAAGTTAGCACAGAATAAAACTTCTCTGGCATAAACTCATACAAGGTAGAGATTATCAGTTTGGTGACTTTCTGTGAAGAAGAGATACATTTAGTAACCAAGGCTGGGTCAGTTTTTCATGAATTTATCTATTTTTAATTTAATTCAAAAAATCCACAATAGTCTTTGGAAATAAGTACCACAGTTTAATTATTAATTTATGTGAATAAAATCACTTTGTTTTACCTCACATCTGCTGTCAAGTAATGTAAAAAACAAAGCTTTAATAAATAAAAAGGGGGCTCCTGCTTTTTATATTGTGAGAGAAATTTTCTTTGCTTGTCTTGTTTACACATTCCTCTTCTTCTATCTCTGTCTCATATCATTCCACATCTTTTTCTATTCCAGGATTAATAATCTTAATCATTTTAGTCTTTTCTTGTGTCTTCTAAAGCAATTTTGAGATGCAGTCATTTGGGCATTTTTCCTTGGAAATGAGCGAACAGTTCTTCACAAAATGAAATGCCTATTTTGTATCCAGATATATAATGTCCAGATATACCAAGCTTTTTGTTTATCAACTGGAATGTTTATACACATTAAGAGGATTCCATGTATTGTCAGTCCTATGCTAGACTCTAAGAAACACTTCTCCTGCACAGACATGAACATCCAGAAAACAGATTTTCTCTAAAATAGAACAATCATAATTTTCTTAATTATGAAAAGAAATTAATCTTAATAATTTCTTGTGATTTTATATTTTTCCTCTTTTAAGTAAAGTGATCTGAGAGTCATTAGCACAGCAAAGGGCAGTGGGAAAGTGCAGAGAATGAATGTTCTGCCTCAGTCTATGTGCCATGGCAGCTTGATCTATATCACTACATAATTATTTAAAAAAATATACACTGGATTACAGTTAGCTAGATGGTGGTGAATATCTCCCTCCAAAAATTATTTTTCAATGTACTACCTTAAAGTGACTTCTGTGCTGAGAAGGTGATCATACATATCAGACCAATGCCAAGTGAAAACCATAATTAATTTTTGAGCCACATACCTACTGGTATAAATAATCTTACTTTCCTAGACTTGGGCTAGTTTATATCAAAAGCCATAAGGAATTCAAATGAATATCAAGCTCTTCAACTTGCCCCTACGATAATATCCATATGGCTCTTTCCGTATTGTTGCAAATAGAAATCACTGAAGAATTCCATGCAGTGCTTTTATGCTCTCACCTAACAAATCATCTATAAAACTAAGTACCCTTCATATGGTATTTGTATTAAGGGGTCATCTACTGTTTTCACAGACAGCTATTTGTTATTGGCATGTTTAGGTTCTGCATATAAATAGCACAGATTTATAATCAAATATTTTTTTGCAAAGTCAAAACATTTAGAGGAACTGGATGAAAAAGTGACTGAGGCAACTTCTTGCCATCCACATTCCCTCGTCTCCACAGCCTATTCTTAATGGTAGCAGACCATCTATGGATTTCTACAACTTAAGTACACAACCATCCAGCTCCTGAGGCAGACAACCCAGAATTTACGCAGTACAGTTTGAAGAAGTTTGTATGTCCATTTAGAGAGATGGAGAAAGCAGGGGGCAGGGAGAGAATAAAAGCCTGCTGCCTCTTCAGGTTCTATCCTGGAAGCTCAAGTGATTTGCATGAAAAGTCCACTTCCACCATCATATGTCACAGGTAACATCTTTGCAATAATTAAGAGTGCTTTTTTTTCCCCATGCTTTGCAAAAGCCTTATGGCAGATAATGAGTGTATCTGTTAGGGCAAAGATCTTTCTAGATTTGTCTCTGAAAGCAGATAACAGGAGATGCCTATGCAAGACTGTAAAAACAGGACAAGCATATACCAATGCTTCCCACATGCTTTAGGGGATTGGAGCAACAGTGTGTGCCCCATGGGTACTCAAGTCTGGGACCTTCTGACCAGGTTCCTGTAGGTATTCTACATGTGGAGATTTGTATGCATAATAAAAAAATTACTTATTTGAAGCTAGACAGGCTTTAGCAGAGTGATACACACTTAAATTACAGTTCAAGTACAAATTACATCTAACTGAGTGGAGCAACTGCAATACACAGTTGAATCACAGCATAAACACAAATTTCATTGCTGGTCTCTATAACATACTCACTGTCAGGACACTTGGTGTCCCCAGTTGCTATGGGCGTATGTGACTCAAAACCAGCTTTAGCCTTTTATTCCCTTCTAAGTTCATTCTGCTGGTTGTTCAGTATTTATACTCTGTGTTTGACTGAGCAACATACACAACCCCTATGCTGACCCACCTAGCTCAGGGAGGCATATGGCACTATTATTAACTCCATAAGGAAGAGTTACACAGCAGATAGATTTATTCAGCTGATAAAACTCTTGAGCAGGGAACCCAGGCTGCTCTCTGGTTCCCTCCAGGTTGAGATGAAGCCAATGTCCTTTGCCAAACTGTGGTTGGGCATCGCCTATGTTCTTCTGCAAGTACATTGCTTGTCCCTTCCTCTGCTGCAGGGCTGTATTCCTCACTCAGTGTAAAAAGATACAGAGAAAAGGCAGACACCAAAAGAGCAAAGAATCCAGAAATGAAAGCAAAATGGATTAAATTCCATATGGTAAAGCTCAATCAGGGCCTAGTGAAACAGCATCTGATGTAAATGAAGATGAGAAAGAAATGTCATTGGAGAGGCAGCAGTTCCTTGCATCTTCGTGTAGCTGGAACAGAGCAAAATATTCCAAAGGCTTTGGGCAGTTTATTTGTCAACTTTCAGTTCCTGTGAGAAAATAACTTCCTTCCCTCTGTGAGCTCTATTCCTCTGCTAGGTCTCAGAAGGTGAGATAGAAATCCTTGTTCTCCTCATATCCTCTCAGTAATTTCAAAATCATCAGCAGTTTTGGCTTAGCTTGAAAGAAACCTTTTGGAGCGATTTAGCGAATGTCTCAGATCTGCAGAAATGCGCTGACATTCTTGGGAGAATGGGAGGAAATGAAAGTGATAGGAGGTTAGTTGTTTTTTTTCCCTGCTCTGAAGGGTCACTAGAGATTTGGCCAGAGATCGCAGTGGGGTAAGGTGAGCTTGAGGAGCAGCTGTCACACGTAAACCTGTTTCCTCATTTCAGCTCCACAGCATTTTTGCAACTTTACTGAGCAGCTGTGCGAACTCATAAACACAGAATTTTCACTGAGGGATGTTGCCTCAGCACAACTACAACAAACAAACAATTTAGAGACAAAGTTTGATTAGCTGCATAAAAAGAAAGGATCTGCGCAATTTACCCACCCACCCGAACAAACCTTCAGCTTTTGTTAAGTCTCCGACAATTGCTTCCCCGCAGTGATTGCCTACTGTTTAACAACAAAAGGCAAGTGTTATGATTGCCAGTACTTTTTACACAAAGTCCTGCACTTAAGATGCTTTAAGTAATTGGACAAAATGATGGTATAAAACTCACCAGGATATTTTGCTGATTCACACACTATTATTCCTGACTGGCCCAGGTGCATAACAGCCCAGAGGCTTTCTTGCTTTCTGTTGCATGTCTCCCTCCTCCCTTCCCTCATCTATGTTGATGAGCTTTATTTTATCTTTTAACTTTAATTTTGTTAATTTAGAAACTTGTCAAAGCATTTTTTAAAAAAAAAACTTTAAAACATTCCTAAAGAGGAAAGGAAAAAAGAAATGGGATGAAGGAATGTAAATGAACACCGTTCTCACAACATTCAAACAGCAAGAAACAAATTTATTAGATGTTCCTCCATTTCATGACAGTTGTCAGTTACTAATCTATCAGATTAACACCAAGTTTGCTGAGGCCCAAGATCTGCAAAGGCGCTTTGCTGTCTCTACGGAGAACATATACCAAACAGGATGCCTGGAAATGTCAGGTGATATCTACCAAAATAACCTGTCTAATAAAGCCAAGGCCTGCATATTCACAACCATTCATAGCTATAGAAACAAAAATAAAACCCTATTTGGGTTTTCTTATGCACAAGGGCTTCACAGGTGGTAAATGGAAAGAGATACTCCTCTGATGGTTCAGAACAGAAATCCAGTCTAGGTACCTTTTTCATGCAGGTGATATTTGCATCAGCCATGGCCACTTGATTTCTCAGTTTGTGTAAGAGTTTTGACAAAAAGAAAAGGAGGAAACAACTGGGAATTTGGGGTATTGAAGTGGTCACCCCAGGACCCCCACTTGCCCTTTAAAAAGTTCGATAAAGTTTAAACAGCGTACGCATGCCCCTTTACGAGCCTAGGCTATAAAGTGCTTTGTTCTTTGTAGTCTGCTCAACACCTACACTATAAGGAAGTTATATTCAAGAGTAATCTACAGCTATTCCCAAATCAAAGATGGTTAAATCTTTGAAAAGATCCCAAGGGAACTGACGTACTCAATTCCCACTAAAAAAGTCTTTAAAAATCACTCCATATCCATTACAAGATATTTATTTAGAAAAAAAAAAAAAGCTTCAGTGAGATTAAAACCATTTTAACTAACACAGCTAAAATTACAGCCCTCCCCCCTTTTTTTTTTCATTATCTTAACCAAAAGAGCAAAATAGAGATCCAAACAAAACAAGCAGATCACAAAATGCCCTTTCTAGAGGGGGGCTCTCATGTCTTCTGTCATTCTTCCAAATCTTGTGGAACAGGCCAATTTGTTCTGTTATTTACAAAAAGACTTTTTCTTTTTTTTCATTTGCATTCTATTTTTATAGTGTTTTCTCAATGGGCTACATTTAAATAATTTGTGGGAGCCTTTAGATTTTCTTATATCGCATATCCTCTTTTGTGGGGAAGGAGAGTGCTATGTGTCATTATTGAAAATGCTTTAAAAATCTTGCTAAAGTAAAAGTTTTATTTTAAAGCAGGTATTAAGGAACAGAAGACATGTATTATGTGGAGATGTAAATATTCTGATTCATTTTGGCAATTCCTTTATTCTGTTATTCTATATTATTTTTCAAATCTGCAATAAAAAATATTTCATAATATCATTTTTTTTCTAAAAAATGCCCCAAAATATAAGCCATTCGCTTTCATTTTCAGGAGTATGTTCTTTTAGTTTTTATTTAGCTAATTGAATGTTCTCAATGTCTAGTTTAAAGATAGCAGAAATGGATGGACTCTTTTCATTAACTTCTCTGTATAATAATTTAGGCCCTAAATCTTAATTCAAATCTTACATCCCTAATTTATAATATACTTTTGCGAATTCCAAAGGGAATTCCCCACAAGAAAATTTTGCATATCTGTAGCAGCATTTCTAACTGATAAAATCACCATGCAAACCCGTTGTAATTTCAGTTCCTTTTAAGATTTTGGAAGCTCATTTCTAATGCATTTAACTAACTCTTAGTAAGACTTTTAATATGCCTAGGAACACAAACAGGAGCTTGGCACCTACATTCCTCTGATTGCTAAAAGGGATTGGGCACCTGTGACTTTGAAATTCTTCCCCCAGTCAATCATGGTTGACAATTATTCATCAACTTTTTGTACTGATGTACTGAAAAAAAAATGTGAGCTACCACTTTCAAGACTGTTCCTGTACACAAGAGAAGCTAAATTCATATCGATCAAAGTGACATGTTTGTAGAGGAAAATAAACTGAAACATCTATATAATTTATAGCTTGTAATGTTTGGTGATAAACAGATGCTTTAATTAAGTTTGCGTTTGGGAGCCTTTTAAACCCCCCCTGCCTGAGTTTTATCACCTATAAATAAAGAGGTTTTTGGAAAGAGGAATAGATAAGCATGAGTATTGATTCTGGATACAGATGCAGATCTAGGTTCCAATAATTATGGCAAATAACATACTTCTTGCCCTTTTAAATCACAGCCACCAGCAGAAAACAATTTGGTATCTCTCTAGTTCAGAGGCACAGAAGGGATGAAAATTTCAATTTCTGCAGGAGAGGAAGTTTAAATAACTGCAAGGATGCTTTAAAGCAGCATCTGGATACAGCAATAACCTTGTCATCATCTGTGCGTGCCCCAGGACCTATTTACTAGCAGTTTTGGTGATTAGATTGTGAAGCATAGAAATATAAAATGTAGGTGATTTCATAGGGCAGCTCCTGAAATATGAGAGTATCACAGTTCCGCATTCTCAAGAAAAGGTTCAAGGCTTTGTAATTCATGCTGCTTTTTTATACAAGGACTTTCAAATATTTTCTTTATGAATACTAAGCTGCTTAATTCTGTCTTCTTTTACATAGAGAAAAATGGACACATTAGATGATTTAGGGTAGGATATGTGTAGCCTGGACATGTAATTTTGGAGCAACTAACCAACATAAGTTCATTCTATACTCAGTGAATGAAAGCAGGTAACTTCAGAAAGTACTTCATCCTGCCCTTATACAGATCAAAAAAGCTGCATGCATTGCTATTAGGACATGCCACACATACTGACTACAAAGAAAGGCCACAGGCTCACTAAGAGTACAAGCCTAATTCTGAGATACCTAAAATTAGATGAGGCAGACTATAACCCAAAACTGATTCCTTGGTGCAGCTGGACACTGCATCCCTGAGCCCAACTGGATGTGGGAAAATCTTGGCAGTTCAGTCCAGCCCCTGAGGGAGCATGTTCCTATTTCACCAGTGTTTTTTATCAAATTTCCAATCAGGCATATGAATGTCCTGCTGGAGCATCCTCATGTTTTATATCAAAACAAGCAGCCACTGGAACAGAAAGCCAAAGCACTTCTTTATTCCTTCTTATTTGATTATGAAGGTGCGTCGTTGTCTGTGGGTACAGACTGAAGGGCTTACCTTGATGTCCTTGATCCACCTCCTAACAGGGACTCTTGTGAGGTGTTAACTTACACATCCTTTCAGGTTTCAAGGAAAGAGAATTGTGCAGTATCTGTGTGCTAAACTTTGAGCAAATTTTAGATGTATATAAAGGTTAAGATGAGTAAATATTAAAGGATAGTTGATTTGGACTCATTATTTCAGGGACTGTAAATCAATTATTTATCAGACTCATAAAAAGAGCAGACCCTGCATTGTTTGAAGACAGAGGTTGTGCTCAGTTTTGTTTGTTATTGATATCTGAAGCTTTAAAATCTCTGTGTTTATTCAGACTTAAAACTTACCAATAAAAGGAAAGTACTTCAAGATAGAAAAGGTTTACCAAATATCATTGTCCAAAGAAGTTTGAAGTCCTTCTAGATCTGACTCTTCATCTCTCTGCTTAACCCTCAGTATCTTTTTTTCTCTCTTTTTTTTCAAAAGGTGCATTTTATAACATATCCCAGACTAACTACTGTAAGTAAAATTCAAGTGGTGCTAGATATTGCTGAGAAGAGACTAGAAACATTATAAGAACACTGCAGCAAAGAAGGTAGAGCTAATGGATATATATTTGAAAACTTTATTCTTGCAGCTTTGCCATCATGGTACAAAAATGTGTCTAGCTCAGAATCAGGCTGTGCTGTTACTATTCTCAAACTGATGATACAATGCTTGGAAAAATCTTTCCTCTTGTTCTTAAAGAGTGTGGAAAAGAAATCATCTTTCCTAGATTTTCTTTAGACTTAAGCCCGTTACAAAATTTTGATCTATGTCCAACTCTGAAATTTCAATATTTAGAAGTAGTCATATGCCAATTTTTAAGTAAACTATCTCACTTTTGGTATAGCATCCATATCTGAGAGCTATAGAGCTGAGCAACTGTTTTAGGGCTATCAACCACCCTGGATATGTTTGCCAAAGTTAATATCAAAAAGAACTTTAGTTTATTAACTATAAAGTGCCAGAGTCTTGTCACACAGAACACTCCAGCATCCATCACGCTTTTAGGTAATTTTATTATTGCTTTCCAGGTATTGATTAAAAAGGTGAACATCTCTTACTATTGTGACAATCAGAGGAAAAAAAAGATCAGACTCAATGCGACAGCTTAGTGAAAATTATGCTCAGCATGCAGCAGTGGGTTATATGGGAAAACGAAAGTATGGATATTAGAATGCAGAAAGAACAGGAAATCCTTGATTGCTGCTGCATTTTAATTCAATTATATAAACATATGGCAGGTCTTTAAATCTAACTGGCAGATACCTAGTTTTTATCATCCCTTAGAAACAAGGACGGGCAGAAGGATTTCTGGGAGTATGTTAAGAAAATCACATTAAACAAAGCTTTTCAATGAGCACTGAAATGGCAGTGATCATTTAGGTAAAAGAGGAATTAACTGAGAGAGAAAAAAAATCTGTGAAGAAATCCAAGAGCATAAATGATTGTTTTAAAAAAGATAACTTTTAAATCACATTACCATTCTTAAAATTATAAAATCATGGGAACTTGTAAAGAAAGGAAAAGAAAACACTTTAGAATGTGAAGAAAGTTACTTTTAAAACAACAAAAAATCTGTGGAGTTCATTTCCACATGACACACATCGTCACAGAGCTGATAGGATTAAAATACAGAACACCATGGCAGAATCCAGTTTATAGGGTTTACAGGGAATAATCTTTCATGTATTCTCCACATTCAGGGCATCGGGACTCTAAAACAAATGGATTCTCAATTAGCATAAATTTTACCTACTAAAGCTTACAGAAGTCAATCGATATATAATAATTAGCCTGAAGATTTGTCACCTGTAAGAACTAAATTATTGCACATACTGGGAACAGGGCCCAATTTTTTCGTATTAAAATGGATATTGCAGAGCTCAGATGATAGTATCTTTTTAGGAGTCAAACTCTGGAGGTCAACTATGAGATTAGAGCAATTCAGGCACTCTGACTGCAGAGGCTAAAGTAAAAGGGAGCTTTTTTGGCAGTGTGAACTGCCTATTTGGTTTATTTTCATTACTGAGTTGACATGTCTCACCTCTGAAACAGTGGGCAATACAGATGAGAGAGAGTTGAGCCAAAGGCTCTATTATGACACATAAGTCAACGAGTGGAAAAAAAATGTGGATCTATTTGTCTGGAAGAAAGCTCCAAACTTGTCTCAATGTCAAGGACACTTTGCCAAGAGTGTTATGTGGTCCAGGGGAGTATTAACTGTCGGATCTTCACCTTTGATTTTCTTTTTCTCTCTTTTTTTTTGGATACAATAGACTGAAGGCTGAAAAAATGCAGACATATAACATTTTTGACAAGGATGACATCTTAATTAGGCTGAAGAGTTATGCTAGTTATCTCAAAGGATTTTAGATCTCCCCTATGAAACAGCCAGTATATTTTGTTTATACAGATATGGGATCCTCTTCCAGCACTAAATTCCTCAACAGGACAGGGAGAGAGTGAAGTATCTTCACATTGATTGAATCTGTATAGCTTAGCTGTAGCGCTAAAATGCAAAGTTTTCAGTCACTAGAAAACAAAGCTTTTGAAAGCACCATTCTGCTAAAAAAAAGTTGAGATTTTGAAAACAAAGTTTCCTATGGTTAAAAGAGACACCCTTTTTTTTTTTTTTTTACTTTTTTAATTTTACTTTTTTCTTTCTTTTTCACTGAGGAACTGTCATGCAACTAATTGGAGCATAGGATTCAATTCCTCAAGGGGAAATGGCTCAGTGAACACTGTGCATTTTTCAGGGTTTTTTAACTAATTATATCTAACTAATATATGGATGATAAACAATTCTCTTTCCTGTCTTTACACTGTGCTTTATATATTTGTCTGCCCTTCATGTAATTATAAAAGGCATTGATACCTATTTAAACCAATAACACTTTACTCCAATATGCATTTATTTTGTAGAGTTATAAACAATAAATGAGGTGGAGAGCAGAAGAACAAAGCTTAGATCTTAGGATATAAAGTTGCATTCCTTATTAAGAAAAAGTAAAAATCACTGTTCGGATCAGTATTTTAAAGTGAATTCTAGTATAACAATCATCTGTTGTATAACACAGCAGGGATATCCATTCTGATTATTGCACTATAATGATAGAAGGTACCATTGGCAACTTGATTGAATTTTTGCAAAAATGTTAACTCTATAAAGGAGATATGAGTTAGTTTCAATTACACAATCTCTGAGATTTCTTTGATGTAGTCCTGATTTGTAGTCCTGAGTTAAGGGTCCCCAGCTCCTCATACAATTAAGAAGAATTTCAGAATCTACATTCACAACCAAGATCAGAGGTACTTAGATTGTTCTCAGGGAAAGCTTACCTACCATGAGCTTAATGTAATAAGAAATAGTTATGGCAGCTATAAACAGAACATATAAAACCCTAAAAAAATCCCAGTTCTCTTCACGATGTTCTGAAACACCTTTGTATTTTTTTAACAAAAACGTCTTTAAAGTACGAAAGGTATTTGGATATCAAGATCTATTCTCATTTAAAAATAGTGAACATCTACAGTTCAAAATGTAAAAAAATTTTACCAGCACTAAAAATAAATGTTCAAAGAGAAAGAGCAAATTTTTATTCTCTAACATTTTTGTTTGATATCCTGGTTATTGTTTTTGATGAGAATGATTAAGATTATAGTTATCTGTTGATTTTAAAAGGTGAGATAACATAGTACAAATTAGGGAAGAGTTTGTACTAGATTTGAAGGGAAAAAAAAAAAGCCTAATAATTTCTCAAAGATAAGATGTACCTATTGTGCATCTCCTAGATCATGTATCATAGGCAATTAAAGAATTTAAAACAAAAATCCTCTTAAGGATTAGGAAACGTGGGAAAGAACATACATATCACTCACTGACCTACCACATATACCCACAAGCACGACAAATTTGTTCAGCGCTGAGAATAATAATTATGTTATTAAAAGTTCATAATGCTTTTGGTTCCATTTCCTCTCTTCCTCCTATTTTTAATGGCATTCAGTCATTCAGGAGCAAAAGCTGCTCAGTGTTACCGAATTGTATTTAAATGTCCTATTTTTGTGCATATAACAGATACTTATCAGATTATGCTTAAAGAAAGATTTTAGCAACCATATAGTCAAAATGATTAGCCTGTAAGATTGCATATCTTACATGTCAGACCTGATGAGTCTTTTAAATAGTATGAATTGTTCTATGGGTCTCAAAATACAATCAAGCCATTTCTGTGTCATGTTTGTGTTCAAATGTGCACATCTATTTGAAATACATATATAAATAGATATCAACTTTGTATATATAAAATATATATACACAAAGGGCAGAAATGAATTAGATTGAGTAATCTAGTTATTGGCCTCAGTTTTCCAAATATTTGGAAATCACATGCTGGATTAAAGAGCAGCAAATAACTTTTCAGACAAGTTCTGCCCCTTTAAAATTGTATTTTATTTCAGAGAATATGAATATATTTAATAAACTGAGACATAAAGAGTGCGAATATACTTCACACATAGATATAGATAAAACTATTTCTAATTATATACTAACGATCGTTGGTCTTGGGTGATTGGTAATGTTAGTCATATTATAGACAGTGTTCTTCCTGTTGAAAACTATAATATGGACTGCAAGCAAGAGTCAATAATTAATAATAATAAATAAATGACAAGAAAAAACAAACCAAGTATTGCAGCTCTGCAGAAGCCCTGTGAATCTCACATTCCATAACAATTATTAAAATCTCCAAATACTCTTGAGAAATGGAAAGTGCTTTTAAGCACTGTTGAAACTGAATCACGGTGCCCATTTATCATCAGCTAGTGGAAATGAGTCAAAGGAAATTCAGCAAAAAGCAGTCTATATATACATATAGAAGCTTGTTAAGTATGTAACAGGTATAGACTGCTTTCTACTGCACTTCCTTTGCTCTAACCACTCTGCATAATGAGAAAATCCAGTATCCAAAATCCAAATGGCACAGTAGGGTGTTTGAAAGCAAGATTTATATTTTAATTTGAAATGTCTGACTTAAAGAAGTTGCTTTTTGCATATGAGACATGTAAAATACAGAGAAATGGATTTTCTCCATATTTCACAGAACAACAATCTTATACATGAAAAACACAGTACTCAAGCATTTTATCTTCCTATTACTGATTCTGACTATAAGTCAGAGTATGTAACCTGCTTTGAATCATGACAAGGTCTCCATATCATAGATCACAGTCATTCATACTGAAGAGAAATTAAGCATGATTTTGAGGGAAAATAGTAAAAGGGAAAAAAAGGAAAAAAGAATTACTTTGAGAATTTAAAGACTGCCAGATTATCAACTTCTCATTGGGTGTTCACGTGTGAAAAATGCAGTTCTCTCTTTCAAGGGATTCTGTATATCTACAGATACAACGATCTGAGGTTGTCTGAAAAGGTTATTTTTTATTTTCACATAAAACAAAATATTTGTTGTCTTAAACAGCAGTGTTATTCGCCTGCTATTACAATTTTCATGAGCATATGTGATGAGAATGAAAAAGTGTTCAGTAGTTTTGCAAATGTAGAAGGAAGAAGCTACTGCAACTTACAGGTCATATAAGATGGTTTACCCTCTTTGAAAAGGAAAATAAGTTTCTTGTATTAAATATCTTTTAGGATCACTAACCAGTGAAGTAGAAGTCTGGGTGCTGGATGTATGTAGGTAAGTGGCAAAGATGAAGGGAAGAGAAAGAGTATTTAAAACTATCTTACTCAAGGAACCTCCTTTCTCCTTTATATTTAGATATTTATAATTAGTATCTGTAAGCTTTACAGCCCTCTATTTTTAATAGAAAAAGCAAACAAAAAGTTTATTTGATTTGCAAAGAAAAGGTTCTACTCTATAGGTGAGTCAGATACTTGAAAGAAATTTAAAACATACAGGTACTTGCTACAATTTTTACTGAGTAAAATCTTGAACCATTCAAATGGAAGTTAGCTATTATTACTAAAAAGGCTGGCATTTTGCCTTGCTGGTTTGGAATTTTACTCTAAGGCAAAGACAGTCTAACTTTGTGTAAAGGAGTTCACTTCTTCAGAGGAAACTTGTGCCCCTGTTTTAAAGGCACTAATGGCAGACAGTGTTTTCATTCTAAAATTAAGAACATGTAGCAGAGTTTAAGCAATTACCTTAATGACATGTATTGATTACAATGGATTTTTCCTTTGAGGTTTAGAATTGGTTCAGTCACTGTGTGAAACTTGGGACATACATATTAAACTGAGCAGAAAAAAAATCACAGCTGTTGAGATGAATATTTTACATTGCTTCAATCAGCGGTAATTTACGCACTTCTGAGTAGAAAGCGTTTTCAAATGTTGCTTAAAAGAGGAACAGGGGAAACTGGAGAGGAGATCCAGATGGGGGAAAGAGTTCCGCATTTATCTCCTTAGTCTGGCAGCAACCAGACATGAATGCACTGCTTGTTTGCAGCCCCTAACCGGAGAGGTGCCCGCATGGGTCTTCAGAGTGTCACAGTTTGACAGCATACTGCAAAGACAGCAAATAGCCCTGGGCACATCAGCTGAGCTATAAGCTGGAAGAATTAGATGTTCTTCACATGAAAGGCATGTGAAGGCATTTTATTTCCAAACGGAAATAAAGGCCATGTATATTCATCACTCAAGAGCTCACGGGACAAATTCGAGTTAACTATACATGAAGAAGGTTGAAATGATCAAACCGCATAAAGAGTTTCTAGCATCTTCCTGGTTTTGGATGCCATTCTTCTAAATGAATGACAAAGATACATTATTTAATATATTGAATTATACCATGGTGTATCTAGATACAAAGTAACAGGAAGATTGTGTCAGGTGGTGCTAAAATGGAAGAAGCATTATCCTCATACTGGGAGAGAATCAAAGCAATCAAAAGACATTCTGAAATAATATTATTGCAGGCACGGTGACCTTGTGGGATCTGAAATGAGTAAGTTAAAATCAAAGTTAGATCTTCCTTTATATTTCATAAACATATTTCAGCGTCTATATTTGGTGGTATATCAGCTTTGCACTCTCCCTTGTACATGAGTTTTGGAACAGCTGGCCAATTTAACAGTCAAAAATATCTCCCAAAGCCATCTTTTTACATGGTCTATCCAGTTTAGCAGTCTAACTTTAGAAAGCACATCTCTCTCTCTCCATCAGTCTATCACAGCAAAGCTCAAGGGTGCAATTCAGGCTGCGACTCCTTTACTATAAATTAAATTTGATGATCAGATAAAGCTCTTTCTGAAACTGGCTTTCCCCCTTTATTAAGCAAGCTCAGGTTTGATTATAATTTGGTATTCACTGTACAGTTCACTTTTTTTTCCATAAGATCTTAGAAAAAAAATATTTTTATTCAATGAAATACGGATTATTTAAAGATGTTTAATGTTGATGCCTTTGAATTCTACAGTGTTTGGAGAAACACTCTATTGCTATGCACCCTTTTACCATCCACAGTATCTAACAAGGGGTTTCGCAGATTATTTTTTGTATGAAGACCTGCTAGTTTATTCTGATGACTGTCATATCTATAGTGTTGGCTAGTGATCAGTGAGACACTAAAACAAACTGACAGCTCTATGAATTTGTTTAGCAAATATTTATAGTAGAAAATTTGTATTCTGCCTGTGCTTGCATTGGAAACATTATTAAAGCATTTAAGAGTATTCTAATAAGGTTTATGTGCGTGTGTATTCAGGTATATACAGATATGTATCTTAATGCTGTCCTCTGTAGAATAAACTCAATAGCTGAATAATATGGCTTACATGTCATGCTGTATCAGTTCAATATTCAATTTTAATCAAATGTAGATACCTTGTGCTGTTGTACAATCCACAATCCACTATTCACTTTTGAGTAGCAAGTATTCTAAATATGCAGTATATAATGCACACATTATATACAGTGTATAAATGTATATATATACATTTTTATTTCTATGATAAGAGGGAGATGATTCCATAAATGACCCAAGGAAAATAATCTTTTTTTTTTTTTTCTTCAGTTGTTTGTTTGATGCTTTTAAATTAATTCCACTTATCCAGAAAACAAATATAATTAAAAGTTTGGGAAAAGTTAAAGTTTGGAAAAGTTTGGAAAGTTAATATCCTGTTACAAAACACATATCTCATTGTGTATATGTAATCATATGTACATCATCATCATTCATATGTAAGATGTGTTTATAATCTGCATGGATATTGAGAACACTGCAAATTTAAGTTTTGGTTGTCAGTCAGATTTAGTTGTTAGTCAGATTCTTTATTTTAAAACATCATCTTAAATAATCCTCAGGGAGTAAGATTCAGCTCTTCAGCATGTTAATTTTACATCAACATATCATTTATGCTGATGTTAAACTAGTGTAATGGAGTAAAGAATCATACCTGGATTATGTATTTCCAGTCAGATCCACAATGTAATATTGAACTTAGTTTTAGTCAGTTTTTCATTTGACACTGCAGTAGGTAAGAAAACTCATAGTTGCTTTAACAGAGCTGAAGAAGTTATGTAAGTCAAAATTGCTGGCACAATCATTTAAAAAAAAAAAAAAAAAGAATGAAATGAAACCAAAGATTGCTTTGTCCTGTAAAGTTTTAATTCTTTGGCCATCTCTCTTTTATATATTTTCCTGTGACTGTAACACAACTTAGGGAAATAAATCTTTCTTTTCCCATTAATCATATATCCTCAGCACTCTGGACTAATGTACTAATACTTCAGTTTTGGGGGGTTGTTTTCTTTTCTATTTTGAGGCTGGTATGCATCACTTTAGAGTCCAGAAGAGCTTAGTCATTTAGAAAACTGTTTTTTTTATTATTATTCATAATGCTCAAATATGAAATAATTTGATACTACTTGGAGAATTAATTTGAATATTATCACTGGAAACAATTTTGGCTTCCAAACATGGTAGCAAAGATCTTAGGAGTATGATGAACACATTTAAGTTACTAAAGGATGATTATTCTTACATCCTATGGGCTTTCTTTCCTCAGCCACATAGCTAATCCTTATTCCAAGAGATCCAAGCAGTCCCAATCCAAGAATGCTTTGATCCTGCTTCCTGTGATTGCACTTGTACAGTAAAAGTATAAAATATATAGTTTTTGAGAGAGAATTTTGAGAGAGAAAAATGCTTAAAAGCAAGCAAACACTCTCATCCCTACCTAAGTCACAGTCGTGCTTTGTGCAGGATTATTGCAACCTGATTAATCTTGATTTCTGTGGTTTGTTGGCAGCAGGAAGGAAGAGAAACTAGGCTAGAGGAACTAGTGGCTTAATAAGCTCTCTTCTGCCTGACCTGAATTTGAAAAATTCTGACTGAGGTAGAAAGGAGCCAATCTTCAGAATCATAATCTGAGTGCTGCTACCATGCAGCCTTATCATCTGGGGCTAAGGTACTACTTCTCTCTCATATAAAAAAAAATGCTTTAGGAAAAAAAAAAATTAGCCTTTGGTCTTTGAGAGAAGATTCCAGGCTACGTTTCCTGAGCTGTAGCAGGCAACTCCTAAAGCCTGGCAACACACACTTAAGAATATTTTGGCTGCTTTGTGAATACACTGACTCAAGGTGACACCACACTGTGAATTCCATTCCAATGTGCTCTGCACAGAGAGCTAAGGTGCCTACCATATAGTCAGGATTTCTAAGTGGTAACTGAGCAGCCAGATTTGGTACATGTTAGTTTTCTAATGTTCTGTTTCTTCTTTATGTAAAATAAAGGGCTATATTCTGCTGCAGGAATACAAGAATAGATCTCTCTCAAGCTCATAGAGTTACCTCTATTAACAAAAATGAAATCAAGACCATCTTTATTTAAACCTTCATTTAAAGGTTGTTTTGTGGATTGATGAATATACTATATGAACTCTAATTGGACCTGTCAAAGCAATAACTTACTTTCAGTTGGATATGAAACATTTTGCAGCTTTGTCTTGTTCAGTCCTGTAAGACAAATATCGCGTCCCTCCTTGAAGGCATGATAGAGTGTGCTGAGCCTCTGCTGTCCAGCAAAACAGCACATGAAAGGGATCCTTGCTCTTTCCTCTTGCACTGCTGCCTGCTCTTGTCTCTAGTATGTTTGGATATTTTTCTTCAGTGAGTCAGACACTAAATCTTCCCAAAGACTGCATTGTTCCTGCCTGCTGGAATGTGCTGAAGGAAGCAATGTGAGCGGTGCACTCAACCTCCTCAATTTCCTGCTGCTCCCAGCTGCCCCGCACATTGGCTGCATATGTAAATAATACAGGGAAACCAAGCATTACAAGGCTATCTCTCCCCCACTGCCTGATGGATAATTTTGGAAATGGTACCATTAGCACTGCTGATTCAACTGTCATTTACATGTCTTCCTCTTAAACCTCAAATTATACAGATGAAAGAAAAAAATAAGAATAATGTGGTAGATCATCTCAGGATGCTGCAAGTCCTCAGAATGCAACGTGAGGTTATATTTATGAATGATGAAACAAACGGAGCTCATTTCCCTTACATTCAGGAAAAAAGAAGAAATGATAGACAGATCCTGATTTTTTTTTCCTGGCCTATGACCATTATTACCATTTTGTAAGGGCAAACTGCTCTGGATTTGTAAACTAGAACTCATTTCTCCTGTCCTCTTACATAATTCTAACCCAGCTGTCATGACCCTCAATAGGAGAAAATATTTTCCTGGTAACATAACTAGCTCAGCACAGAAGTGGCACTTTCTAAAATAAGAAATCTGTAGATTTCTAGGACACCAGATGTATATTTAAGAAAGTAAAACCAGATCCTCTGGATTTATGATGATCCATCCAAGATCAGGATCTAACCTATATTTTCATGAAAGCCCCATTTCTGATTTAGCTAGCAAAAATTTTAGTAGGAAAAAAAGCTAAGCTGAATGCTCTTCACCTAAACTAAGGGCTTTACCACTCCATTTTCAACCCATCACTAAAATGGAGTGGTAAAATATAGGTTAGATACTGACCTTGGATGGATGCCCAGTCCCGGTGCTCAGAATGGAGCTTCCCTCTTGACCTTGCAGATAAATCTAAATGCCATTTTTGCTAATGTTTTGTTTGCAGGAGGACCAGAAAGTTCATCTTCAACCTGTTACACCATGTAGTTTCTAGTGCAAACAGGAAACTTTTTTATAGGATTTTACTATTCCTATTTATTTAAACAAATGAAAATACTTTGACTACAGATATTAGGATCTGTCTTCTTCATGTCGCATATCATATAACCAAAGTGATATGTCTTAAAAGGTTATCTCAAAATTACACAACAGTCTCACTGATCAGGCATTATGTTGTTTCCTCATTCTCACCTCAGAAAGCACTCAAGATGGGCACAGAAGCTTGTTTTCTACAGACACGTCCGAACATCAAACTTTCCATTTTAACAGTTATAGCATTGTTTCTTGGATTTATGCCACCTGGCAAGAGAATAAACATTTTTGTTATGTGGTTATTTGTTACTTGGCAGGAGAAGGATGTGTTTCATATCACAGTCTTGGTCCTGTCCTGCACATTACAAATGTTCCACACCAAATGTCCATATAATTCTGTATTCTGTGGCAACTGGTGTATGTTTAGAGAAGAATGTATACGACAGAGGATGCATCTATGGTGTAAATATTTATTCCCCAATAGGCTGTTCTAGCATCCAACATTTGCTTTGGCAATTTTTCTAAGCCAAAAGTCATACAACTATATTAATATTTCTTTGTGTCTTTCTTTGAATTTGTCAGTCATTTTTTAAACTGTTGTTATATTTTAGCTTAACTACACATCTGTAAGTGAAGTTACCCCATTTTCCACGTTTTGAACTTGTTTTTGATGCTTCTCCCTTTATACATTAGAAAGCAGCAAACAATCCTTCTCTTTTCACCTTTCCTTTACCTTCATGCTATGCAAACTAAAGTCTAAGGATGAAAACACAAGCTATGTAATGCAGAGCCTTGAAAATTCATCCATAAAATATTGCTCATGATCACATTGATGCAACCCAAATGAATAGATTGATTTAACTTGATTCTACAGCACATTTTAACACAGTTTGGCCCTTCATTCAGAGAGCTTCTCAGCAACTTCATATCTTTTTATCTCCTGCCAAGGATCATATTTTCCCATCCATATTGGCTCAGAGAAACTTGGCAGCAAAAGAATGTGTGAAGTCGTGAGTTATTACAATTTTCAGGAAATTTAGCAGGATTTGAACACCTACTATTGTGTCAAAATTCATTATTACAGTAAAAATAAACTCAAAGTGCAAGGAAAGAGATATGCTAAGGGTAAATCCTTAAAGCTGAAAGTAGCTTGAAAATTTAATAGAAAATAGATAAAAATAATATATAAAATAATAATAATAAAATAATAGATATCTCTTCCCTCTCACACATGCTCATGATTAATTTCTTAAATAACTGTGAATTACTCAACATAGTTCCATTCTCCTTTGATAGCCTAATAATAACAACAATAATAATAAAAACAATGAGGAAAAAGGAAATGCCTACTCATGAAGCAAGTACAGATTCCACTTCAAGGGAAAGCAAATTGCAGTAAAATACAACAGGCTCTCCTGAACAAATCCAGCTAGTGATGCAAATATTTAACTGAGAATTGACCTTGAACTACCAAAATATCTTTCATATTTAAGGTCTCTTAGTAATAGATTAGGTTTTCAAAAAAAAAGAAAAAAAAAAAAAAAAGAGAGTACCATTTTAAAAATTTGATAAAACAAACCTGGTTAAACTAGAAGAATGGATCTACTCTAGGAGGTTTTGTATGGCCTAAAATAGTTGAAGTTAACTTTTTCCTTTTCACATGATTGCTAGAAAATTACTTCCAGCTCTTTGCACTATTGCTTGTAAAATCTTGTGAAATAATCTCTTCATGTTGATCCTTATCATTCACACTTAGCTTTTGCAAAAAAAAGGATGAACCGCAATGTTGAGATTTAATTTAAAAGCACACAGCACCTTAGCAATTGTTCCCTTATCAATTGCTAATTTAACCTACTGGAGGTCTTTTCAGAAAAAAAGAAAAAAATATATATTTTTTCTTATATATTTGTGTGTGTATGTGTATGTGTATGTATATGTATATATACAAACACACACACACATATATGTAAGATCAAATATCCCTGTCTATTGACAAAAAAAAATCTGGGGAGCAGTAGGTAACAAGTTCAAAGTGTGCATTAAATTCAACTGGGCAGGGAGGGCTATGTTTGGTTAGTTTTCCAATCACCTATGGCAGCTGTGTGACTAGGGTCGCTTGCTCAAGACTTCAAATATAGCTTCAAAAAAACAGCATGTCATAGGAGTTTGTTAAACTCCAAATATAGTGTCTTTCTATAGGGCACTACCCTACAGCAGTGCAGTGCCCTATGTGATTGTGTGTCTCAACTACGAAGATATTTTAATTTCAAGTGTCTGACAGCTTTTTATGAAGGTATAACACCTCTCAGCCTAATCAGACATACCACTTGCCTGTATTTCTGCAATCAATATGTAGATCAACTATAATGGCCCATATAGTTAAGAAGTAAGCAGATTAGGAAGCATTGGAGTTCACATGCTCCTATGGCCACTCTGTTAAAGATGTTATAACAACAGCTATTGTCTGTTGTGCCAGACACAATAAAATAAATTATTTAGGAGGTTTCATTAAGAAAATAGGTATTTTGGATATTCCACATGGATAAGATTTTCTAATGGGATAACTTTAGGATTTACTTGGGAAAGAAAAAAAATATATATATATCCAGCTAGCTCTATTTAGAGAGCTCTAGTAGTTATTTTTAGTAAACCTATGTTAATGTACCAGTAAGGCTGTTGTGACTAATTCATGGCTCAAATGATATTTTACACAGCAGTGCTATAACCCAACTTTCAAACATGTTTGATTTGGGAGAGGAAAGAAAGCAAGAGATGAATTGAAAAGCTAAAGTGCTTGACCTTTTTTTCCCTGAGTATAAAGGATAAGTGGCTGTACTCGTTTTCTTTTGTCCCAGACAATCTCATTAAATCTGGGGAGCTGAGTTCTGGAAAGTTGGAAAGATTTTATTGAAAAGGTTGAGAGCAATTGGAGATGATGGGATTTACACCTCTTTAGAAGTCCTTTTTGAAAACTTATTAAATCTGTGTAAGGTTGTCTGTCCAAGCTGAACTGGGCACTTGTCTTATCACTGTACTTAATCTTTCAAATACCAGCTGAGTGACAATGATAAAAAAGACAAAACACTACTTTGAACCTTTCACTTCTCAATTGAGAAGTTAGGAAACAGAAGTTGTTCATAGTTTCCTAATTATAATTTAATTTCTTCTTATTTCCTCGTATTTTCAAGTAATTACAGTTTTACATAGGTATTTTTTTTCTCTTCTAGTTTCTCTTCTTTTACTTTCCTTTCTACTAACTTGGTGTGTGCTGAGATATACTGTTAGTCTATCAATCTGAATTTTTATCTCTTTTAAACAGAAATATACTCTCACATTTCAAGTCTGAGGGGGAAGGTTGCCTAAACCCACATTTATTCTGGCAGGCCTAACCACTACCCTTTATTTGAAAAGGAGGTAGGTGAAGCAGTGAGAGTCATCATCAGAAGCACTGGCACAAGGCAAGCCTCAAGCAGAAGGCTTCAGGCAATTTCCCTAGTAGCTGAAATAGCAAATGCAGGGCCATAGCACTGACCCATGGTGCTGTAAGCCTGCACAGAACACACTAAAATGCAGAAGGAGGGGGAAAAAAAAAAGAAAAAAAAAAAGAAAAGAAAAAAAAAAAAAAAAAA
>NW_020455788.1:2943592-3015036 GCF_003342845.1 Nothoprocta perdicaria | reverse complement strand
ATTTATTAATATAATTTTTAAAAAAAATCTAAATTAAAGTATAAGGTTTTACTTGTGTTGTGCAAGTGTCAAATTCAGGACTCCCAGTCTTTTATGACTATATAAAGGATACCACTTGTCTCAATACAGAGGAAGAAAGACTAATGAAGGAAAAGCATGAACTGTTAAGATGATAGACTCTTGTCTTTGCTAAATATGACCATAGTCTCAGCTTGTATCAACAGGTTTTTTTTTTTATTCCTTTTTTAAAAGACAATTATTTTCTTGGTTGTTTCATATCTGACCGGGGAATAGCACTGAAGGTCTAATATGTGATATTTGTAATCCGTCAGAGTGCAGCGTCAGCTCACCACAACTTGGGTAGGTGTCAAGGGGCTTTTTTTATTGTTTTGGTATAGTGTTTGTATAAACATCTATACTTCAAATAAACTTGGCCAGGAGGACCTGAGTCAGCCTCCTCATGGCTGGAGGTAACACAGACTTGCAGGTCTATGAAGATGTGGCAGCAAGGGCAACCTCAGGCCTTTTAGGAGAGAGGAAAGATGTCTCATGCCAAATATTCTGCAAGTGATGAAAGTAATTTAACTTGAATTTCAAATAGTTCAGCTACCAGTAATGGCTTCAAGGTACTCAGCATAGTCTTCTATTGCTTCAACATAGTTGATAAAAGATCTGCTCTGTGGACTCTCATGTGTGTTTCTTGTAACTTTGTCAAATAATTGACAGAAGTAAATCCATAAAAATAAGATCATGCAACTAAGAAACAATTAACACTAATGAGCATCAGCACTGTTGCCTCTGTTGACACTGTCAGTTTAGTAGAGTAAAAAGCCAATGGGTAAAGTAAGTGAGTAAAATGTAATATTGCTCACTTAAGAAAAGGTGGGCGCCTCCACTCTGCTTACAAAGCAATGAGTTACAAGGCCTCAGCACATTCATGCCCCTTAACACTGTATAAGCACAGAATTATCTTAACATAGCTGTACAGTGTATTTCTAGATGGCATTATCCAGTGTCTACCTCTCAGAGCTACGAGAACGTGTGCAACTCAGTCATGTAAATCATTAATAGTTAAGTATATTTAATACTTAAACATGCAACATACATTGTGAAATTTGCACTACAGATAATGCTTTTCACCTTTGTTTCATGTCACCAGTATATACTGATCACATTTATCATGTCACTCCACATGTTATTCCCTCATCAAGATCACAGCAATATTATACTGACTGAAGCTTATGTCAGCAAACCCTTGAAAGCTGCATGGAATACCATAGGGGGGAAATTAAAATAAAGGTTAATGTCATTTTTTATGGTTGGCTAGTTTTCTGAAAAGACCAAAAGGAAGGTAGCCTCTGAAGCCTGCTATATTTATTAGTCTGAGAGCCATCAAAGAGTACCAAATATGTCTGTCAAACATGGCTTATCATCTTGTGAAGAGGAATTACAAGTGGCTGTAGCAGCAAAATCAGCAATACTACTCTCAAGTTAGTACTTATGAAATAATGACAGTAGCAGAAACTACACACAGGAACAAGAAAAACATGCTATTGGTCAGCTTTATATAATTGTCAAGCTCAGGACAAATCTTCAGAGTATTTTTTTTCTCCTCTAAAAATGTATTATAAAATAAGAAAAGCACATTTTCAGTAAACTTTGTGTGTGTGTTCATACACAAAGTGCTCATACAGCAGAAACAATTCTGTGGCTTGCATCATGTGTATTGTAGAGGTTCTTTTTAAATCAATGATGAATAGATTTATACCAGTGAAAAGTTTAGATTGAAATTCAGCAATACCACGTTTAACCAGAAAGAAGATAGGGTACGAAAAATACATTTGTATAATATTGACCCATAATTTTCATCCTTCAACTGGATTACTTTCCTCGCTATGGGGTAAATTCAGTTTCCATCACTGTTTGATCCTTGGCTTCTCTACAACAAGTCAAATGAACTGACAGTTACAGATCATAAAACTGATCGAGTTCATGATTTTTTTTTAAATGTGGGTGAGGCACACTCTAATTTTACTACATAACTAGACTGACCCAGTAAATTGAGTGAATAATTACAAGATGATGTCAAGGTACCACTTCTTTATGATCAAACACTGTATTGAAAATACCTTCTAGCCTGAATGGCTTACAAGGTCAAACAAGCAGGGATTTGCAAAAGAAAAGATTACCAATGAAGAAATGAGAAGAGATGGCTAAATAACTCACCAAAGATCAATTCCAGAGCAACAAAGTACATACAGCTCTCCTGGATAGTAGGTCCACAACCAACCAGTATCTCACAAACATCAACAGAGATTGTAACCACTACTGCATGATGACATAGACTAGATTTGAGACAATAGTCTGCAGTGTGAAAGGAATCTCTGATCTCTTATCAGTGTTGTGCAAACTACATCAATTAAAAAAAAATGTAATTACTATAAATTCTAGCAGTATTAGATTGGTGTACATGTTAAAAAAAAAAAAAGAAAGAAAAGCAGTCTTGTGCAATAATTTTACTGATTTGTGTGCTTATATATATATATGTATACACACATTTTATTGGATGACACATTCATTCTATATATGTATACATTCTATTGGATGACGCATTCTATCAATAAAGTTTATTGATTTCTTTCTGTTTTGGATATTTGCTTCTATAATAATTGGCATTTTATGAATTGAGCTGATGTATGCAAAATATATTATTTGGCATATGGATCAATACCCAGAAAAATATATATTCTCAGTGGATAGAGGGACCATACTATTTTAATGTTTAGTAAATAAGATTAGTGCATATGTGTACTTGGTTATAAAATAATTTTTTTTAGCTGCATTTCTAAACACAGGTGTTACTAAGTTTGTGATGCTGATGATCTGTAAAATTCTTTGATATATGCAGTGATATAATGTGGGTTTATCTGAAACCACTTTTTATCTGGCTTTTATCTGAAAATAACTACAGAGTAACTATGTAGGTGTGTTGACTCCATTTATCTGACAGATTACATATTTGCAGAAATGCAAGTTCAAGATACCTACATTACCAAAGTCTCATGCAGCTATGTTATTTGAAAATATATTTGAAAATATAGATAAAAATATAGCAAATTCTGTCAGGATCATTAACATAGTTAAATGACTTTTTGTCACTCCTGTAGACAGATAGAACACAACTGAAAAAGCAAACAAACAAAAATGTTACTGGAAGTACATGGATTGAAAGACAAATTCAAGATAATTCACTCAGGTTGCAAGTCTTCAGACCTGTCTGGATGAAGTATAAGGACATTGTATGTGCACATGGTCCCATTGCTGTTCCTCAAACTAATGACTTACTAGAAATGCAATGAATAGTCAGGAAAAACAAACAAACAAACAAATAAAAGGAACAAAAACAAACAAACAAACAAAACCTCCCATCCATTCATTTTCTACTCATTGGCCTAAGAGCTGTATTTAAGTTCAGGCTCTAGGTCTTGCTCTTTTTCTGTATCTGAGCTGTGTTGGGGTATGTTATGTCTTGTCTTGCATCTTACTGCTCTGAGACCACAACCTGGTTGGTGATTAGATACCTGTTGACAGACCCTGACAGCTTTGCTTCTCTCATTCAAGTATTGCAGAGATGCCCCCCTTGTACATGAATCTCTCTTTTTACCTGCTATGCCCCTCTCCCTACACCTGCTTTGCCTTTCTCTGCAGAGGAAGCCCACCTTGTTGTGCTAGAAGTAAACCAAGATCTTTCCAGCTAATAATAATAATAATAATAATAATAATAATAAAACAAGAGATAAGCTGTGTATGCACAAAGTTCTTGTACACAAAAATGCATTTTTGTTCTGATGCAATCTGTTTTCATGTACATAAGCTTTGCAAGACAGTCTTATTTCCACATAGCTCTAATATATAGTATTGTTATATAGTACTTTAAAAATGGTCATTTGCACAGTGAGTATTAAAACAAAATGTAATCAAGTAACCTGAGGAGTATTTGATGTACTTTTTAATGTGAGAGTATTTCTCGCTTGGATTGTTTTTAAAAAGAATAGCAATATTTGTTCTTTCCTGGGAAGATTAGTCTCCTGTTAAGAGAAAACAGAAGACTGTAAGGAAACTTATGCTTTATCCTAATATGCAGACTGCACTACAGAGGGAATGTAGAGTATATTATAGTGCTGAATGGCAGAGAGGAAAGAAAAAAAAAAACATGGCTGTGAATCCCTTAGTTTTGCTATTATTAAATTATGCTTTCTAAATGAATATCAAAGCACAGTTAACTCACTCTAAGGCATAGTTAGTGGCTGAAACATGAGCTGTGGCACTGATGAGCAGCTGAGTGCTTCAGATGAGAGGGTCAAGGTCTTTTGGGAAAGAAAAAACAGTGCTGGCTCTGTCAATGGCCTGGCTGTGCTGTCATTCCTGGTTTCTTCTTGAATGATGAATAGAGGCTCCTTGACACCAGTACAGTATCCTGGGCCAAAGTTATCTGGTTAATGGATCAGTGGCAGAAAGATGAGGTGTGAAGCTGGATTTGGAATCAAAATACTGGAACTTAAGAACAAGATAGAGATAGCAGTTTTTTAGTCAACTTGACACTTCAAAGTTATAGGCCTCAGTTTGTCATCTCCGGGAAATAGCAAGATATCTTGTTTGCTCTTCTTCCTTTTGTTAAACTTTGTCTAGGAACTCTCTGCCTGTTTTTCGCAGACCATCTATGGCAAGGACCTAGGGCAAATGGGGGTAATCTAGCCAGATGTCATTTTGCTGGCTTGTTCAGTGTCCACCACACTGTATATGCAAGGTATGGAAAATAATTATAACGTTCAAATTCTAGTTCTTATTCACAGATTCAAAGAATATTTAAGGTTGGAAGGGACCTCTACAGATCATCTAGTCCAACCTTCCTGCTCAAGCAGGCACACCTAGAGCATGTGGCACAGGGTGGCATCCAGGCGGGTTTTGAAGACCTCCAGAGGAGGAGACTCCACAACCTCCCTGGGCAGCCTGTTCCACTGCTCTGTCACCCTAACAGTAAAGAAGTTGCTCCTCACCTGGAGACGGAACTTCTTGTGCTTCAGCTTGTGGCCATTACCCCTCGTCCTATCGCTGGCCACCAGTGAGAACAGCCTGTCCCCTTCCTCCCTGCATTCTCCCTTCCTGAACTTATACATATTAATCATATCCCCTCTGAGCCTTCTCTTCTCCAGAGAAAACAGGCCCAGCTCACTCAGCCTCTCTTCATACGAGAGATGTTCCATTCCCTTAATCATCCTGGTTGCCCTTCTCTGGACCCTCTCCAGAAGCTCCACGTCCCTCCTATACTGGGGTGCCCAGAACTGCACACAGTACTCCAGGTGCGGCCTCACCAGAGCTGAGTAGAGGGGCAGAATCACCTCCCTTGACCTGCTGGCAACACTCCTCCTGATGCAGGCCAGGATCCCATTGGCCTTCTTGGCCACGAGGGCACACTGCTCACTCATGGTTAACTTAGTGTCAACCAGGACTCCCAGGTCCCTCTCCGTGGAGGTGCTTTCCAGCAGGTCCACCCCTAATCTGTACTGATGCCTGGGGTTATTCCTCCCCAGGTGCAGGACCCTGCACTTGTCCTTATTGAACCTCATGAGGTTCCCCTCTGCCCAACTCTCCAGCCTGTCCAGGTCCCTCTGGATGGCAGCACAGCCCTCCGGAGTGTCGGCCACTCCACCCAGCTTGGTGTCATCCGCAAACTTGCTCAGGGTGCATTCCGTGCCCTCGTCCAGGTCATTGATAAACAAGTTGAACAGCACTGGGCCCAGCACTGACCCCTGGGGGACACCACTGGCCACAGGCCTCCAACTGGACTCGGACTTCTTATCTGGGTTCCTGCATGGCTGCTACCAATCTGATTTTACTTATGAAGTTCAATAAGACTTTATATCTGAAGCTGTATGATTAATGAAGGATTTGACTATTTTCAGAATATATAAATAAGGCTAGATACATTTCTGCAGGCAGATCAGCTTATGCAACTCTTAAAAAAAAAAAAAAGGAGAGAGAGAAAAGACAACAAAAATAAATTGTTCTTATAGATTTTCATTTAGTAAAGTGATCCAATGCACTAAGTTATTTGCACCATATTAGGTTGAACACCCTGCTGAATGAAGGCCACAGATAGAAGTATCAACAATGTGGTATTATATTGAGCAAGAATAAGACTCAATGCAACTAAAGATGTCATCCATTTAGAGATCTCTAGAGGAACTTAGAATGTTCCTTAGAATTGTGTTCTAAAACATAAAAATAAAAAATCCTCAATACAGTGCATGCATATTTTAGGCTAAATTTAGTGTGTAATTAGTCATTAGAAAAGTCTAAATTCCTAGCAAATTTTCAGAAGTTAAGACTGGGTCATTTTTCCTAATTGTTTATCAGAAGCATCTTCCATTTTATGCAGATGAATCCATTCTCTTATAAACCATGATGCAACTTCCTGAGTAAAGAGCTCTCCTACTGGCATCACAGCAATAACAAATTCTCCATCTGATTATAAATGGCATCGTAAGTGATTCATGAAATAATTAATTATTCATGCAGAGATTTTCCTGAGTTGAAAAAATAAACTTCCTTAGCTCAGGCAAATAAGTGTGATCTTTCAGTTTTTGTGACACTGCAACTGTGTAGCTAATTTTAGATGTATTCATACAGTAAGTCCAAGCTAAGATGGTCAGATCTTAACCAGGTGTGGATTAACCTGCTATAGTTGTTTTTCCAAATATATTTGGAAATTACTTTTTTTTTTTTGTGTACTACATCTTTTATTTCCAAAGATGTAGCCACCTGCAGAAGCAGCTAAATTTTTATAAGGAAAAGCTAATTTGGGATGTAGCTTATGGTGATGTTTTGCATTTTAAAAGATGAAAACACATAGATGATCTCTGCCAGTATAGCTATGTTTATCCAAGAAACAAGTTAATCTACAATCCTGGCTATGAATATCCTGAAATTGTTTTCTAGGATGAGTCATATTCTTCTCAGACCTACTTTGAATGTAATCAAACATTTGTTACGGGTTAACCCATCAGGGAGTTAAAAAAACTCAAATTGCAGATGAGCACCTTACATTGCTGGATATTGACTAATCTTCTCCTGCAGTGATGATTTTATGGGGAAATGTTCCTTCCTGCATCTGTGTCTTAAGAAGAGCTGCAGACCCATTTTTGAGACATTTTTTATTTTACAAACCATGATGCCATGAGGTCAGCATCTCATCTGTTGTTAGGAAGTCATCGTATTTCATCGTAACAATACTTCAAGTTCTAATGAAGGAATTGATTTGTCTTCCTTTAACGGATTTATTCTTGGAAAATATATCTAGTTTCTGTTAGCTTAAAAGGCAGCATCCAGGCTGAAGGAAGCTTCCAACAGTTTAATCAATCACTGGTATTTCAGTCTACACCAAGACTTGGGCCTACCCTGTATCTTTAGTTAAATCTTTTCAATGTGCACATGCAAAAGCACATAGCCTATTCATCACAGAACAAAAATCCATATAAGTACTTGACTTATTTCAATAAGTTCTTGGACTTAGAGGGACAAGGTGTGATCAATAAGGAAAGCAACTGTTTTGCTTGCCAAAGTACAAATAAACCATATCACGCTGAGCTGCTCTGGGTAGGTTTTGTTCCTGTACTGCAGACAACATCAGCGGCACTGTAATTTTTGTTCCTCAACTTGAAGGTTGTTTACCTTGGAAGATGCATGAAGCAAATGGTAAAAATACTTCCCAGTCACAAATGTTAGTGTATGTAGGAGAGTTGAGGGCATATGCAGGCCTGATCTGAAAGGAATGAGTGGATAGTCGGAGAGTGAGGAGAGGCTGTGAAGTTTCAGGACTGCAGGAAAGTTGCTTGCATACCCAGATGTGAGCATTAATATGTCCATATTATATTTGATACTGGCATGATATATTCTATCTTCTCTCCTCTGTGAAATTCATGCTTTCTCAAAGCCATTTGTTTGTGGCATTCCTTGATTCCTGTCCTCCTTTTAGTGCTAAGACATTCTAGTCAGGAGCTTCCCAGCCAATTCCCCACATACTGTCTGTGGGCTTCAGCAAGCTAGTAAAAAACTTCCTACTTGGTAGTTTTGACTACCAAAACAATTCTTTTATAGTTGAAGAATGTTCTTAATTCATGAATGTCCAGACTTAATTAATGTGTTTTTAGTTATTAGTTACTTCTCATTCATTTATCTCTTCTGTTACTGCACTTAATGGAACATCTGCTGAGGAAAGGTATGTTGAGAGAGGAGTTACCAGAGAGTGCAGAAGACAGAGTATAGATGACATCCATTTGTTTATTGCCTACTCAATACCTTAATATAAAACTTTCTCATCTTTTGGTGGGCTTTTGTTTACCTAGGTGCTGGAATAGTTGAGAAAACTACCTATACTATGAACTTTAGTATGTGTTTACACGTACTCTTCATTGGCTATCAGCATCCAGAAGCAAATTCTAGCACATTTTGCTGTATGGTGACACACAATACGTGATTTATATTTTAGTATGGAAGAAAAGTTCCTTGGGCCCGCCCCTCTAATTATGCTTGTAGGTGAACTGTCTGAGTGTAGAAATTATCCTATTTACCTTTTAGGATCTGCCAAATGATCTTTCTCAAGCTTAAGCTTACTCTGTTTAAGACTCTGATATATTGAGCTACTGTTTAAGAAATGATTATGCAAGGGTCCACAGATGAAGAGAGAGTCCTCATGTTCACAGATAAGCATCTGTGACCTTGCTACTATGGGTGCACACTAGCACATTCAGATAAATCACAGATTATCCATGTATCATCATCAGGTACAGACACAACTTTCATTTTAATTTGCATATATTAAATTAAAATAGAAATGCTATTAGCAGCAGTGCATAGAAAACAAAATTAAGCAAGTGTTTCAATACCGTCAAAGGATGGACAATCATTGATGAGAAATATCATGGGGGGTGGAAATCCCTTGCTATTGTCCTAGAGTACTCTGAAAGGCAGCAGAAAATCTTCATGACTGTGGCACACATTATGCTTGTGCAGCATGTTCATATTGTTGTTCATGGTAATAATTATTGTAAAACATTTGACTGACTCATGAAACCAGACAATGTCAATTAGTGTTCTGTATGTAATTCAAAAGCATTAAGCCCCCAAGGTGAAGTGCTGGAGAAATTTATGGAATGTATTATTGCATTACTGGACTTGGAGTATATAAACCAAAAACTGGTTTCACTGCACAAAATGTCTTACAAAATATATCTGAATATTCTGTACAGACTTATAGTCCTATATATAGTCATATATGCGACATCATTATTTGTTGCAGCTCTGTATGCAGTAACTGTAGAACACTTTTTTCCTCTCCAATAAGGTTTTGTATGAGCTAGAGCTAGAACTCGAACCCCTTAAATGATAGAACTTGTCTGGCAACCATGGAAGAGTTTTCATGTTGCACTGCTGTCTCTCTTAGCAGTTCTCCCCTTTTGTTGCACTATGCACACTATTATGCTGCATTATA
Source organism: Nothoprocta perdicaria (assembly GCF_003342845.1). Classification (NCBI taxonomy): domain Eukaryota; kingdom Metazoa; phylum Chordata; class Aves; order Tinamiformes; family Tinamidae; genus Nothoprocta; species Nothoprocta perdicaria. The sequence goes on along the minus strand of NW_020455788.1, from coordinate 3,005,486 downwards.
CTAAATTGTTTGAAGTACAGTAACCTAAGAACTGGATCATACTCACATTTTTTTAGTGTTGAATTATTAAGGATTCCAGGTGTATTAAAAACCAAGAGTAATCCTTTTTATAGTTTTTACTTTTATCCCTTCTCTACAAAACTTCCTCTAATTTAGTGGAGTCTACTGAATCCTTAGACTCTGAATTCATCAAAGGCTTAGAATTTGTTAAGTGTTACACTTTGCCACTAGACTTTAAAATGTGCCTTTCTATAGAAGAATAGAAGGCACTAAATGTGTCTAACATCCTTTAGGGATCATTAAAGAATGCAATTTTTTTTATAAAGAAACCAAGGAGCTGAAAATTAATTTGAGAATTTTCTTACAAATGTGAATTCAAGTAAAATTGTCACACAGGTTTTTGAGTAAATTTGGAGTTAAAACATGGTCCAAAGTATAGGAAACAACCACAAACTTACGCAATCTATAAAATCTTTAAAAATATAAAGTGATCTATCTGGCAGGAAGAGCCTTAATGCTCTTAATCTGTTTAGCTCGTATTAGACAACTGAGAGTTGTTTAAACTGCGTATAAGTATCTTCATGGGTACTCACTGAAAACTAAAGGAATCTTTGGTCTGGAAAGGAAAAATGTAGAAAGAACTAATGGGTAGGAAATTAAAGTTAAATGAATGCTAAGGCTTACATAATTGAAAAGGGAAGTAACTGAGGCATTTGAGATAATGTGTTTTATCTGTGAGTAAACCTGCTTTTAATTTGACTGCTGTTTTATGTCCTTTTTTTTAAAAAAAAAAAAAGGGAGGGTAAATAAAATTGTGAATGATATCAGAATTAGTTTCTCATGTAAGTAGGAAGTAATTGGAAGGAATTAAAAAGCTGCATTATGTAGTGATGCACAAAGTAAGAAAGCAAATTAAATAACAAGGAAGTCATCAGAAAAAAAAAGAGAAAAAGACATGGATTGCGTATCAGAACAAGCATTTTGTGTGAGAAACTGGATAATGGTTGCCTGAATTTATAGGGGTGAAGAGAATTGGATAGGATCCCAAGACAAAATAGGCCTCTCACATTGTTCCAGAACAATTATTAATCTATGTGTGAATTGCTATGTTCTCACCTCAGGAAACTGAACAAAACTTAGGTTATCTTTTGGCAGTTCAGGTTTCTTCTTTTTGAATGGCTTGAAGCCATGCCATTCAGTTGGAGTATCTAAATACGGAGTTAAGATTTCATATCATTATTCACATGTATTTGTATCTCAGGTATAGATTCTGTCATTGTTTTGGTTTGATCTTTTTAAATACTTTTCTGGCAGACACAATTCAATTAATCTCCAATGAGGTCTGAACCTCCATAATCCAGTAGTGTAGATGAGGTTCATTTAAGATAGAATTAGCATGCCAGTAAAAATACATATTTAAAAAAAAAAAATAAAGTGATTTGTGCTGTTCACTTGTGTGGTTTAAATATTATTATATGAAAAGTTCTCTTAATTTTTCAAATATTCCTTTGTGTGGGCTTGTGTGCAACTCCTTTGCACACAGCTATGCATACTGAAATGGTTATATGTGCAATCAGTGAATGTAATTAGATTAATGCAAATAAGTTAAAATCAAGTTTGTTTTTTGTTGCAAGAGGAAACACGGTAACATGTGTATGATGTGGAAACTTCATAAGCTAGTGCTGGATTCACATTGAAGTATTCAAACTTGTGTGTTTCAGAGTTTTGAAATATCAATATTAGCTAATCTAGTAAAATCTAATCTGTTTTCTTGATCTCAGGCTCCATATTTCTCTTGTTCACTTTTTTTCTTTCTTGTCTTGATGCTTGATTATAAACATTCTTAATTTCCATTGTCAGCCACTAGTTAGAAAGGCAATTGCCTTTGCATTTTGCAAGCCACTTGACTCCAAGAGAATTTATAAAGTTCAAATAACCTATGGTAAACATCACTTCCAGGGTTCAAGTTCATATTCCATCCAGATTCTGAGAACACTTTAAGAGTACCTGCTATCCTATTTATTCAGATTGCTCTTGTGGGCAAAACAAAAGCGAAACAAAAGCAAAACAAATGAACCAAAAAACCTTTAATGTCTGAGGATGGGAGGTGAAGGATGCTCGTGTGGTGTGGATAGCTAAGGAATAAGAAGTACCATGGTATCTCATGGAGCATCTGACCCACAGTGTGGATTCACTTGATAACTTGTCAATATACCCATTTTTACTGGCTTATTCTGTGTATCTCCACAAATTGGAGAGAAATTAAACACTCATATAATTTTAGAACACACTCAATTTAAATACTGAGCATCACATGTAGAAGGGCGGGTGCCTAATGCTAAGTGCTGTGAAGAAGCTTGATATTCCACAGTGATTGACTCCACAAATATCACCACAGTGTTTATCCAGAATATTGCAGAGAGTAGAATTCAAATGTCAACAGACCTCAAGTTTTTAAGTATTTGGAAAGGGAGGAAGCAAAGGACTGTGTCTCTGGTTCTGACCTGCAGTCCCACAACTGGTTACATATTTGGCATTAAAACTGATAGATTCAGTTGTGCCTAGTCTTTAGAATAGTATACTAAAGTATCAAGCCTCCTGTAAAGTGAATAAAACACAAAACTAAAGAGTCACTGTTGCTGTCCCTGTAGTCTCTAAAGCTTGCAATTCAATCTTCACAATGGTCGTGGCCCGAGAAAAGATGACTGAAAAATCTAATCAGAGTTCCTTGTCTCTTTTCCCACTGAAAGAGTTTCAATTAAAGTCACTGAGGTTACATAAAGGGTGATTTCAGCCTGTTCTCATATAGATAAGGATTTTTGCACCTTTTATGACCTTGATTGTCTCCCAGCAAAACAGATATGGTGACAAGTTTCTGTTCATTTGAAACAATTTTGCACAGATGTTTCACAGGATAAGAAAGCCGATCAGAAGGCACTTGAAATCCAGGAAAAGATAAATATAAAGTATGAAATAAACAAGTGCAACTGACACTGCCTGGACCTTTAATTGATGTATTGTGCTGACAGCAATGCTCAGCATTTACATTTTTTGTTCAAAATTGGAAACTTTAACCCCTAGAAAGTTTGGTCATGGGAATTACTGCATAGATTTTCTCATACTTTTTGTTTCAAAACAATAGTAAAAATGAGAGGAGTAATTCAAAATAAACAGTTCCAGCCAGGAGCTTTGCCTAGATCTTGATCTGAACCTTTCCTTTGGTCCAAGAAGCTGAGTTAGTGTTTATAAAAGTTTTTGTCATTTCTGGTCTGATCTCAAAAGGAAATGTGATCATACTGCGTCTCCTCCTCCTCCTCCTCCTCTGTCTCTCAGCTCCTACCTTTCTCCAACAATGTTCAAATATTTTGGCAAAATTCAGGCTATTTTGAGAGGTAAAAAGGTCTGAGATTTCACACAAGGTCATGTGAAAATAGAAAACATCAACTTGGTTTGCTCAATTCTGATTAGACTTGCATTAATATATTACTAGTAAATACTGTAAATATGGAAAAAACTTTTGCTGAAGCTTGTACTCCACCAGATACCAGATAGCAGCAGTTCTGCTCCTTAGAGTGCTCCTTGTTAACTTCTGGATTCTACACAGGTGGGAAGTTCCTTCCTTCCTATGATTTTCTTTTTCATTCCATCTTTATCACCAGACCACTGGGAAAATGATGTGAAATATTCTCTTCGGCTACCACATAATTCTAATACTTTATAAAGCCCTTTTGTCTGTGCCAAGTATTGTTTCCTAATCCTCAAAGTTTGTTTCAAATCTTTTCACTCTTGTTCATTTTTTGTCTGTGAGTGTGAATTATATATGCTTTCCCAAAACAAATTCTATACTCCTGCTTAAATTTCAGTCTATTCTTAATTACACTTTGGTGCCTACAACTGAGACTAAAGCTTTTTGAAACAGTTGATCCTCCCTTAGGTATTCAGTTTTCTTCATTCTGTATTTAAGGCTGAAAACACTCCAAGACATGTCCACTTTTTATACATTCCCAAGGCCACAAGGCTCTCAGCAAATAATAAATATAAATATTAAACACAAATGTACAAGAATGGCTATAAATTTACTACATGAGAGATTTACTAGATCTTAATGATATAAATTTGCTTCTTTACACGGCTATTTGTCTTAAAGTTGTAATATATACAACCAGGCACATTACGGCTTCAAGACGGATAATATTTTGTGCATGTATACATAATATGTAAAAGAATATTTTTTTCTAGGAATATAACATTTCTCTGGACAGAAATCTCATGTGTCAAGTAAGTGCCAAAATTAATAGTGCAAACAAATAACTATAGATATCCATTTGTTGAGGGGGCGGGGGAGGAAAGAAAAATCTTGAGCCAAGGGCCAAGTTTTGTGTCTGAAAGGCTTTTTTTTTTTTTTTTTTTTTTTTTTTTTTTTTTTTGTTTTTTTTTTTTTTTTTTTTTTTTAATTTGGCTGGAGGTCTTAGCTCCTCATTACAGCTATTCTTGCTCTCTATTTCTCATATTACTGTGAATTATGTGATATTGTTGATGGCAAGATGTGAGGGAGCAAGACTAGATAAAGGACCAATCCCTTGTTTTTTTTTTTTTTCTCTCCTTACAAGGTTTAAAACCACAGTAACCACTGAAATGATGACCTCACTGTCATTATATATACACCGTGTTATATATACACTGATTCCTGCCATTACCTTCAACATCTCTCTTTGATCGTTCTCAGTTCCATCTCCAAGCACTCAGTGGGCCAGCAGCACCGTGGTTGGGCTCACTGGCTGAGCACACTGCTATGCAAACAAAACCCCAGTTTAGGCTGCCTAAAGAAAATAAGTCATCCCTGACCCCTGTTATGTGGACAGTGCAGTAGTCCAAAAGATAATGCCATTTCACATTTGTACAGGATCATTCATCCAAAGCACTTCAAGGCACTTCTTAAGCATAACAAAATAAAGCCCTGGCACAGCCAAAGATGGGGAAACTGAAGCAGTTGAGCCTAGAGAGTCATGCATTATTTTCAATCCTTGTTCTCTGTAAGGGAATTGAAGCTGCTTGCTTTCTTTGATTCTTTACTATTTCATCACAAGGCTGTTTTGCTGACAGTTTTCAGTTATAATTTATTATTATTTATTATTATTATTATTTAGTCCTGTGGGACCCAGACACCAACTTTTACCAGGTCTGTGGAAAGACTTTTCTATATCTTCAGTTTTCATAGAAGAAGCTGCATAGAATGACATTTTTCATATCTATTCCTGTTGCCATTCTGGTCAGCAGTATGATCAGTTCCTCTATCATTATACAACACTCAAAAATTAAAAATATAAATAAAACAGCACATGAGGAAGAATGATAAAAATTATTTAAGATTATATTAAAAGCAAAACAATTCCACTAAATTGTGGCATGTATATTTAAAATCTTTTTTAAACTTTTCCATTTTTTTCACTTCTGTTGGGAATGGAAGTACCTCAAAGGATACTAGAAACATAAGAGGGAGACTGTAGACATGGAAATGTGGACATGGGACTCTAGCTCTCATGTAGTCAAGTCCTTTGAAGTAAAATGGAGCTTTCTTATTTATTGATGAAGCCATTATTGAATCTTAATTCCAAGCTGAAGCGAAGGAGGAAATGATCATTGATCTGCAAGGATAAGAAAAACCTACTTCTTGAAAGTTAGCTTATTGGTAAAAGTTGCATGCCTGTTGCTTGCAAAAAGAAAAAAAAAAGCTCTGAGAAGTGTTTTTTTTTTTGAGTTGTATAGATGTTTAGGGTTTTTTGCATATAATTATATGGTGGTAATTTGGAAAGTATGTGTTTATGGCATTGTATACTTTGGGCAAAAACTGGAAGCTTCAGTGTAAGAAAGGTAACTACTATTTAAAATTAAAATTCCCAGTAGAGTCAATGGTAACTGTGAGATTAAGTTTACATTGTCCCCAAAGAAATAGAGATAAATAGACAAATTCTGCTCTCAGTTGGACTAGTACAACTATAGATTAAGACCACAATTATCAACACCAGAGGAGACTTTTCAATTAAAAAAGGGTCCTATTTCAGACTTTTAATTGCTTGCCCACCATCAATTAGGAATATTATACTAAAGAACTGAAAAGTGTTTTATTGTATCATGTATATCTATTGTTTTAGGCTGACTAGCTTTAAGGAAAAGCTATAAAAATAATTAGACTTTCCTGGTCACGAGGCTTATTTCCTAATCTATTGTTCATAACTAGCCAGGAAATCACTTGGCATTAGTCACTGCAAACACCATAGGCAATTGTGTCAGCTTTATCACTTCCTTAGCTAATGCTTGTAGGAAGTAGGCATGAAAACAATACAATCTTCAGTTAAGGTTAATTTAGCATTAAAAAAATAGAAAACGAATGAGAGTAACTCTCTCTTGACTGCTACCTTATTCTAATGAGCAAACTGGAAATCAGGCATAAGAAGGGACAGTTGGTAATCAGAGGTACTGGCCTGAACCCTTGTATATTTTTTGTGCATTACTGGAAAGATGTACAAAAATATTCACCCCCAATTCCTGACTTTAAAAGCTTCTCCATTTCTCCCAATAATGTATTTTACTATGATGACCAGATTTTCATTACTAAGCTTTGAAACAAATGAAAATCAGATCAACAGAAAAGAGCTTCATAATGTCCATATTCATGTATTATACTTTTCCTTTTTTATAAAACAATAAAATTTAATCCTACTCTGATCTTCCTCAAAAGTAGTTGAACTATAAATTCCAATAAAAATAATTTGTTAGCCACATATTTGAATATGAATGCAAATGACAAAGCTATGAGTGAATCTGTAATTTATCATAGCCTAAATTCTGAAAGAAGCAGAACAGTTACTTCTTTTGCCCTTTTCAGAGAATAATTCTGAGCAGTTATCTAAGCAAACTGTGATTAGAGCAAAGAATAAATTACTGAATGAAGGATAGATTCAATATGGAATCACCCACTGAAAACTTATGCTTTTTGTTATTTTTTTTTTAACCTCAAAATGCACATATGTATATGCTTATACTTTGAGATTTATGCTTGATACTAACAGGAAACAAGAAATTATTCTCTGAAGCAGTTTCTTGACAGATCTAGAAGAAAGAACCAATCTACTCTGGCACAAAGTATGTGCATCAGGACGTATGTACTGACATAAGTTTATAAAGCTGGGTTTATATAGAGTGCAAAGTGTACTGCATTTGTTATTTTTATAACCATACACCTAAGTGTTTCCCACATGAATTTTGAAAGAAAATTAAAGTTTGAAGTTAAACATTCAAAATGTAAGTATTAGAATTAAGTTTTCTTGACTTTATTTTTCTTTATGTGGTCTAATTTCTCTTAAATTCAAAACTTCCAGCCACTATGATGACAATCTAGAAAATGTAGTTTTTTATTTATCACTCTGAGCAATTTGCATGAGTAAATGCTGTGTGCATATATCTCTGCATATACTTGTCTCTGTTGTTCATTGTCCACCTAAAGCTTTACAGATGCAAGGAACAGAAAATCTATTACAGAAACAGGAACCTTTTTCTGGTATTTCCAAGTTCAAGCTGCATCACTTCTAGATGTTAGCAATAGGAACTTATAGAACTTTCTGGCAATGAATATCCAGACATCTTTAATGCTAGTAAGTTTGTTATCTTCTTAGCTCTTGTGAGTCTAATATGTTTTATATTGATAGATCATTGATTAAAGAATGATGAATTAACATAAACCAGTAGAAAAACTGCCTAGACATGTCCTGTTTTCTCCTGTCGGGGTCTTTCTTAATTGCAGAGCCTGCTCAATGATGTCAAAGACCTACAAATCCTGAAAAGACATTCAGACTTGACATCACTCTGCTGAAAAGAATGGAGCTTAAACTTAGTCCTAACTGGTTAGTTTTAACTTTCCACCTTTTTCATGAAGAAGCACAGTATTATCCTTTGGTGCATATTTACAATTTTAGAAGTGATGCACATATCACTGGAACACAAGAGGATAAGAAGCAGATAATAAGGATAATAAGAAGCAGAATAAATTTATTTTTGATATTAAGATTTTTATGTTTAATGCTTCCAATAAGACCTCTCAGTTTTTTAAAATTTGTTTCAGAGGAATTCTGCAATAAATAAATCCCAGATCTTTCTGGCAGTCACAGGCTAAAAGGTTATAGCAAACCTAAGTTCATCTATGCATTATTTTTTCATTAAAAATCTGTGAAAGTCATAGTTACACTTGGAGCTAAGACAAACTGCTCATCTGATGCGTTGTGGCTGTTCCTACGCAGTTTTGCAAATGTGATGGAGTTTTGCATTGAGGCTCTATCCCTCTTCACACATCTGAATCAAAAGTTTGTGGAAATATTCAGCACATCTAGATGAAAACAAATTACATCTGTTGACGACTTGTATGAAGGGTACATCTGAGTTTAGTATAGCTCTAGTTACAACTTATAATGGAGCAAAGAAACAAAAGATCTCAAGTAGTGTCTAATACCTCTGTACTTTTGTTTTCCATTTTGTATTTGTGATAGATTTATAATTGATAAGGAAATTAATAAATGTTTTGCTATGGTTTTCCTCTGTTGGCTGTGCAGTCTTGGGCTCTAAATAAGAGTGACATACATATTTAAAACCAGTAAAGGTCTCTATTCATCACTTTTGCCCATCCTCTCAAGTAGTTAATAAATTTGGAGAAAATGTCTTGTTTCCTTTTTTAAATCATGTAGAAGCAGAAAACAGGATTAAGGAAGAAAGAACAATGATGGAGTCATCAGATTCTAAGAAAGGAATTTCTGATACTGGACAAATCAGAGAAATCATCATTCTTGTAGCGTGCCATGGAAAGAGGAGAAGGATACCACATCTCTCCATTCCTTCTATTAACTTTTTGACCTGAGACGACAACCTCTGTTCTGTTTCAGGTGTAGGCTCCTCGTTAGCTGTTAAGCATACTATGTTGGCCTTCCAAACCTGGCGTGGAAGGATAAGACTAAAAGGCTGAGAAACAAGCAGTCTTTTCAGTTTGGTACAAGAAAGTGAGTCAAAAACAGTAACTCTTTACGCTACAAGATTCTTCAGAGACTCCAGCCCAAAGTAAGTAAATATTTGTTCAATGTCTGTATCTCATATATAAATTAAAATGTAAATGTACACTAACACTTTATTCACGATACATGTTGAAAGACACACATCTGATCTCTTCCTGCAATGAGAAGCAGCTTTGTCCATGACAATTCCCCAAAATCCTGAACAGGAAACTGCACAATAAAGTGTTCTATAGAGACAGTAAAGGAAGAAGTACAGTGATAATTATCACTTCTCTCAGAATGCTTTTAAATACAAACTTAAACTCTTGTATACGAACATAAATTTAGAAAATGCTACAGTGTGAAATAGTCTTTCAGATGCATTAAAGAAAACCATAAAGGAACTGCTCCTTGATAAGCTGACAGAAATAATTTCAGTTTAAGATCAGAGAACAAAAGCTGAAAGCAGAAGTGGCAGCCATAGGGGTCCTGCCAAAGAAAAGCTGCCACAGACGTTAAAAGTAATCTTCAATATGAGGGAAGGTAATTTTTCATAGTTCTATGAAATTATTGCTGAGTCTCTTATTGCTAAGTACTACTGAGTTGAAGGTACAGCAAAAAATCTTTCGGGTTAATGTTGCAGTCTGTATCCTGGTGCTCAAAGCATATTTTGCTGGCCACATTTGTTTAACATAATTCACTCAAAATGAGACACAGAATATGGTTTAAACTTAAACGGTACAGCCAAGAATAGGTACCATTTTTCATGTCCATATAAAATTATTACTGCAACACTTGAATATACTGATATGCTTTAAAAAAAGAGGTGGGGAGGAGACAAAAAAAAATTAGAAATTAAAGATGATGAAAGTTTGGTGAAGTGGTATATACAAAAGCAAGCTTTGAGTATGACCAGCTCATGGACCTGCATTTGACCTCTGGTCTTGGCTCAGAACCTCAGGCATATGCCCCATGCTCAGTATTTGAGCATGAGCATCTCGGTGTGAATCTAGGAGTGCTGATACTACTATTGTGAAAAGTGGCAGCCAGTATCTTGCAGTTGTAATATTATGCCTCTCTCGATGTCTTAAAAATTCCTTACTCATGAACCCTTCAATAATAGCTGAAATCACTCAACATCTCCATTCTCCAAAGACTTCCAAGATCTCTACAATCCACTGTATCAGTTAGTTACCTTTACTATATCAGATACTTTCCTGTATCCTTGTTTTCTCATCTAACCAAGCACTGCCAGCCATACTTCAAGCAACTGAAACTTACACATACTGTGTAAGCATGGGTATCTTTTGCACCAGGAAGAGATTGAGAGTAATGTTAATTCATACTGAACTTCCATAAATCCCAAACGTTTCAAGCTGTTAATTAAGCCACCTGATAACCTTGGCATTAGGATTTTTTTTTTAATACTCATATTCAGAATACATAGAATGAATGAAAGAAAAGCTATTTATAAAGCAATTTAAAATATGTGTTTACAGAAATCAGATGGCAACTTTGCAGTCTCAGGAGAGGAATCCAGCTATATTTGCCAATCTGTTAAACTATCTGTCTTTCTAAGTCATGACAATCAGATGAAACAAAGAGTAGGCACACCTTTAGTTCAAATATTTGACATGTTCAACTAATCCATTCCCTAGTGATTTCTGCTTCTCACAAAGGTTCATCAAGAATGAAAACTCTTCCTGTCTCTTCTTACCTCACTTCTCAGTTTCTTCAGAAGCTAATTAGGATAACCATAACTAGAAATTCATGACCTTTCCTAAGCAACCTTTGCCTTTTTTTTCCCCCCCTTTTTTTTTTTTTTTTTTTTTTTTTTTTTTTTTTAAGTGGGCTCAGGTCAATTGATCAATTAGATCAATTAGTGATCTTTGATCAATTAGTTAATTGGGCATTCCTCCCTTAACACTTCTCACTTAAATAAACAGTTGCACTCCTTCCTTTTAGATGGGAGGCTGGAAGCTTATCATAACTGGGGTCTGCTGCTGGTACTTGAGCACACCCTTATCTGTTGATGGAGCTGTATGTAAGGCAGTCTTCTTCCAAATGAAGAGGGATTTTATTAAAATAAACCTGTGCTGCCGCCCCTCTCCTTCCCTGCTTTTCTCCCTGTGATCATACTAAGTGCAATAGCAGACTACTTAAAAAAAAAAAAAAAAAAAAAAAAACCCTCAATTAGGCTGAGTAAGATTGAGATGCAGTTTTATATACATATGGTATTTTAAGTTCAATATTGTTATGGAATTCTGCATTCAATTACATTGCAATTATACTGTTAATGATTCCCTATATAAATATACAATATCATACAAGGAACCATGTATAAGGTGGTTATCAAGAGGTCACACTGTTAAAAAAAAACAGATAAGATGTAGTACAGGGCCTCTTAGAAAAACTCTCACATCTAATTTTACATGCTTTTTCAAATATATTTTGACTTAACCCTTCTTCTTACTTCACAGTTTCCTATTTCTTAGTTAGCCAAGATTCCTGCTGATAAAGTCATCTAAAAGAAAATATGGACTGAAAAGATAAATACTCTATGATTTTACTTTGGAGTATTAGTGCAGCTGTGAGGAACAGATCTCAAATACCTGTAAAATATACACGTATATGTTCACCGTTACATACATTTTCTTTTTCTGTGTGTGTACTCTTACAACAGTTATGCAAGACTACTCTGTGAGATGTGAAAACAGCCTTTGTTTAAATATGAGCAAGCAAGATAAAGAAAAGCTAGTCCAAAGATGAAATTATCACGAAGCACAAGCATTACACAAGAGTTCAGTTCCTCTCCACAATAATGCATTGTTGTCTTTAATGGTGTCTTTTAATAGTGTCTTTTAATCTCCAAATGCCCCATGGTTCTGGAGTTGCCCTTTGAGATTGAAAGATAATAGACACCTTAAGAACAGCTGCTCTGATGAAAAATGGCCACTGCAAAAAGTGTCTTAATAATATGACAAGTGTTATAAATGAATTCTATTTGTTTATTTTACAGGTCTGCTTGGAAACTACTATCAAGTTTAATATTTCAGAGTAAGAAGCATGTAACTGAAAAAAAATGAGAAGGTTCCAATGTTCAGGAGCTCATTCCCAAGCTCTGTTAATAGCAACGATTGACAATCTATGTCTAGGAATCTTTTCACTCATCACTGAAACAGAGCTGTGTCCAAAATCAAATGTGGCAGCTGTTTAGCAGCACATGACAGCACTAAACAAATGTTTAGACAAGGGAATGAAAAATATCATACAAAAATGATACTTCAGTACGATTTATTTACAGATAGCAATACAGGAAGAATAGTTTCTAAATGTTTAATATGTTTGCCAGACATAGGCTTTGACTCTTGAAGCATGCCAGCATTCCAGAAATTATTAATATGACAAACTTCAGTGTTTTGATGTTTTGATGTGTTGGTCAGCCTATATTCTGCACTTATTAGTTCCATCCAGAACCAAATGCAATTGTAAAGATTATCTCAAAAAGTTTTACACCAACAATAAATGTTGGTACACTTAGTATATCAAAAACTCACATTACTCACATAAAGACTGACATAAAACTGACATTGTTGGGTTATGGTGTCTTTAATAGGACATAACAAGCTTGAGGCTTCTTCAGTAATTCAAGATATTTACTTAGTTGCCACTGAAGTACTCAAGGTGTTACGATATCAATACTGTGTTGCAATGGAGACATTTAAATACATTTTAATAAAGTCAAAACCAATGCAGGATGAAGGTTTTAATATAATAAAAAGGTGAAAAGTAGAAACCCAAAAGATGGAATTTGTGTGAGTAACCCTCACTGCTGTCACTTCACATTTAGTCATCTATTTCCTTTGAGGTCTTTGGGAAAGTGAGAAGGTAATAAAAAAGTCAAAGCAGATGACAACACTCATTTTTGACATAAGCAAACAGGATACCATTGACTTTCTTGTCCACAAGAGCACATTGCTGGCTCATGCTTGGATTGTCCACCAGGATGCCCAAGTCCTTCTCTGCAGAACTGCTCTTAAGGTCAATTCCCAGTTTGTACTGGTGAATTTCCTGTCTAGGTAACTATGCTAAGTAACAAAGAATGCATAGGTGTAGGTATAGATATAAGAATGTCTGTTTTTTATAGTAAGAAGTAAAACAGAAAAAAAAAGTTTCTGCACTGACCTTTCACATTAGAAAAAGTCTTCTGCATTTGAAATACTTTTTTTTTTTTTTTTTTTTTTTTTGGTATGATACTGAACTGAATGTTAGGCTTGCAGATTTTGAATTAAAACTGCTTCACAACATTTAGGTATTTTTGGATGTGTAAATTTGACTCAAGTCCAAATCTTCCCTACAAAGATTGCTGTTTTACCATATCAGATGCCAGAGTTGTTTCTCTTTAGCTGTTGCCTCATTTGGGGCAGAAGCCAAGGAATGTGTGGGCATGCTAAGGATGTAGGGACGTAGAGTGTGGAGGGACCGGCCTCCCTTCGTGCATCGTTTCTGACAAGTGAAGCAAGTGGAACTATCTGCAGTCTACAACTCTCCTTCAGCTAGGAGGAAAAAGTGTCAGAAAGGGCATTTTCATGGGGAGGAAAACAATTTTGCAAATGGTTCAAACCACAGGCTCAAGAACTAGCTGTGATCTCAACTGCTGTTGCGAAATCAAACTGCCTCAAGCCCTGACAAATATCTTGCAAAAATTAACAACTGAATAACATTCTCAGTGGGTTTCCATTTTGAATACTCACTTTTCAATAAGCAAAAGATTATTTTATGAAATGCCTACACTCTAAATAGATTTGCATTACAACTAACCTATCACCCTTCCCATTGAGGTGCTGGATGACTACACTGTATCACATGCAAAGACGTGCTCTCCTTTGGAAAAACAATCAATGTGTAGCAGGCTCTCCAAAAATCAAATATTCCAGAAAACACTGCCCTACTGTAAAGATATATATTTATCTTAAAGATAAGTAACTTAAAGATATATTTTTTTTTTATATGAAGATGCAAACTACTGGAAATTGCTCCTCATGGATAGGTTTTAAAAACTGGGTTTACCACTTACTGTAGTCTTTAGTCCTACCTAAATAAAGAATAGCTATGAATCATTTATCATTACAGAAAAACATAATGGAATTTCATTGCATTTTAACTAAGACACTTTTATACTTCTAGAGTCATTATTCTTAGCAGAAAAAATGTGTTGTAGTGGATTTAGTCCTTCATTATCCAGTGAATAAGAAGGCAACATCATTTATCCACCTTAAGAAAATGGTCTGGTATGAGAAATATAAAGAATTTGTACTATGTCTTATGGAGAACCGTTTTTTGACTTACCCTTTGCCATGGTTGATCATTGAGTTGAAATGAAATGAAAGGACGAGGGTTACATTTTTCCTGCTTCTAAATGTTAAATTTTATGAATAGCTTTCTGTAAGTCTCTCTCAGCAATTTTTTAGAAAATCAGGAAATGCATTTAAATATTTGAGTACGCATACCTGCTCTTGCAAGAATGATATTTTATGATCTTTAATAGTAAACAGAGTATAAATATTAGTAGTCAAAGAGAAAATTTCCAAAGTTCTTCAAAAATAACAGCAGTCTAATCTTTCACTGTTTGCCTCACCTATTATAAATGAGGCAGATTGATCATGTTCTAATTAAAATTTTAATTAAATTTGGCTCTCAGTTCCGTGCTTAAAGTACGGAACTTTTTTTGCCCTCACAGAGCACTAAAATATAACAGAGAACATGCAGAAAAGGCTATCAGAAAATCAAAATCTTATAAATCACAAAAATAAATGTCTAGAATTATCATGCTGAAGAAAAACATAAGTTTCACTGTGATATTTTTTATTGTACAAACCTGCAACAGAAAAAAAGAAGTCTTTACTGTTTGTGGTTTTCATACTGAATGAATGGATGCTCTTGGAGAAATCTTGTTTCTAGAGTAAAATTCCAAGAAAGCTGTTTATGATCTCATTATTCCTGCATTCTCTGAGTCCTAAACCCACTTATTGGAATATTCCACTGTATACCAGAGAGAAGAAATTAGAGTATTCTTGTATTATGTACAAATAATCTTAGTTTGTCAGTGGAAAATGTTGTTGGAGAAAAATGTAATCAAACTTCAGAACAAAAGAATCCTGCTTGAAAACATTTTGACTTATGGTGATATTGTTAAAATCTTTTAAGTTCAGTTACTGACTTGCAGCTGCTGTCATGGGTCTTGCTGCTCATCCTGTCACAAATATTGAGGTATGCACCCTGATCCCTGTGTGTTTGAGCCCACTCCTGGAATTTAGGCTATTTGTTTTTGCCTTTTCAGGGAAAAGAAAAGGCCTGACATTCTCAGTCAAGCATAATATGAAGAGTTAAGGTGAAAATAAGTTGGTTTCACTTAGGCTTTTTTTCTCAGTGTGAGAGCATACTCATCACAGCATCTGTTCCATTTTCCATAGCACTGGTGTATGTGTACTGATACGCATATATGTTCAAAGTGAAAGTTTTTATTGGGTAAAACTTATTTCTCATCATCCTATCTCAATACACTAAATCCAGTTACCATCCATATTTAACCAGTGGGTAGAGTGAGGAGGTGAAGAGAGTGAGAAGGTGAAGTATGAAAACAAAAAGAAAGCACTGATGAATTAGACAAAAGCACCATGAATATTTAAAAGAAAAGAATTTTAAAACAGCCTTTCCATCAATGGCTGCATAATTTAGGGACATTATCTGTTAGACTAGGCACTCCCTTTATCTGTTTTTCCGTCATATTCTCCTTTAGTGTATTTCATACTAAGTCTGCTTGTGAAAGCAGTAGCATAGAATAAGACTCACCACAGAACAGGCAGGTGTGTGCAGGCTTGTGTGCCTGCACACAAACACAGAAACAACTTGCTATTAGTGGACATGCACAAAATTCAGATGTACTTGTGCCTAATTGGTTTCTCTGTTCTTTTGAACCTCTTCCCCATAAAAATTCTCATTAAAAATGCTGTAGTCCTTATAAATATTATTTTAGCAAATTAAGGTATCACACAACATGATTTCTGACAAGCTTTATTTATTTTCAAAATGAATTTCAAAAATCTGTACTATATGTCACCCTGGAAAATATGGAGAATTTTGTGCCCTGTACATATCTAGATGGTGGATTCAGCAATAACTGGGCTGATAACATATCCTTTATCTGAAGAATCATTAAGGTCAGTTCAGATAAACTAACTCTGAAATTAAAATCTGATCCAGGATCCAGATTCATACATGTGGTGGATTATATGATGTGGATTACTGTTTTCTGATAACTGGGACAGTGAAAGAAAACTAGACTGTAAACCACTGCAGAAACCTCAGAAGCTCTGCTCAGGTGATAGTATCATTTTTTACTATTTTTTAATCAGAGGCTCTTCCTGAGCACCACAAGAGCCTTCAAATTAGAAAGGGGTAGTATGTAGGGTAGTATGCTTTTCACCTAGAATCTAGAGAATAAATATACATATACCTTTTTTACCATTCTTTCTTAAACAATTATCATCCTGCTGGACATTTTGCACTCTGGACACAGATTCAGTGTAGATGTGTTTTCATCTTTTCCTAAAGCAAGCATGCCAAAAAGATCTAAAGAACTTTGTATCTCTAATTTATATTTTATTGGAATACAAAGTTGATCAAGAACTTTTTAAAGAGGATGTGCAATAATCTCAGAATCACAGAATCACAGAATATTCAAGGTTGGAAGGGACCTCTAGAGATCATCTAGTCCAACCTTTCTGCTCAAGCAGGCACACCTAGAGCATGTGTCCAACTGAGACTTTTTTTTTAAAAAAAGACTGAAAACCAAGATCATACTCTTCCCTTTTCTCCAGAAACATGCTCAATCTAGCACAT
Source organism: Nothoprocta perdicaria (assembly GCF_003342845.1). Lineage (NCBI taxonomy): Eukaryota > Metazoa > Chordata > Aves > Tinamiformes > Tinamidae > Nothoprocta > Nothoprocta perdicaria. The sequence goes on along the minus strand of NW_020455788.1, from coordinate 2,988,549 downwards.
ATCACTGTTTCTCTTGACTGCAGTATGGTTTACAAAGTGTCTATGGTATTTTTCCATTATCTCAGATTCCCAAATATCTGCCTGTTCTGTCTCCTCTTGTTATTCTCCTGTTCCCTTCCTGTTCCCTTCCATGATCATAAGGACTGTACAGCTGAAAATTGTTCCTAAATTGCATTTTTTTTCTCCAACGTTGTATCCAGGATAAAGCAAACAATTCACTGTCTTCTCTCATGATCTGCCACGCCTCTTGAACAGGCTGTAACATACTGCACATACTAAACATAACATGCATCAAACAGTGAACAAACAAGAAACACATACCATCTGTCATGTTCTTTCTTCATAGCCCCTAAAAAGGACATTGAGAATATGCTTGTCTCCACACCAAGACTGCCTAAAAAAACAGAAGGAAAAAAAAAATCTACTTTACTGAACTGAAAAGTTTCCAGGGCGGGTATCATTTCATCAGCACTATTGGAAAAACAATGTATAATTCAATGTTGAGATGGTGTTGTCCATTTTGACACTTCTGCTTTATTCTGTTTGTTGTATTCTGTCATTGCAACTCTCTTACTGCCCAGGCTGGAATCTTTAACATGTGAACTCAAGGCCAACCAGTTCTTTCATAGATCAAATCTTTTTTCTTTCTTATCTGAACTAAAACATGAAATGCAATTCTGATCTTCTGTTTCTTCTGACACAAAAGCACTGTTCTAGACAAAAAAAAAAAGTGCAAAGAAACAGAAAGCTTTTTATTTTTCTTTTTTTAGTAGAGATATGTTCATGGAGATACTTACTGCTAAGACAATGTTAAAGGAAAAAAAAAAAAAAACCATTCAGAAATCCTCCTTTCCAGAGGAAGTCATTCTGAGTCATTCTGAAGATCTGTTTTCCACTGTAAGTACCACATACCCTGAGGCGAATATGTCTAACCTTAGCAAAACCAAAGACAGCACCTCATTATTGTTCCCCGATGATATCATATTTACTTCTGGCTTCTTGAGAAGCCAGAATTCACTGTGTGATTTAATTAACAACAATAACCTATAAGTGGTCATTTCTTTATTTAGTCTTGTGAAAGATCTGTAATATCTGTAATATCTGGTCTGATGTAATAGATGTCAGACTGAAAAAAAAAAAAAATTAATGATTTTGGTTCCAATTGGAGGAGGTCTCTGCCTCAAAAGGGCAGAGAAGACTCCAAAGCAAGGGGAGACCTTTACTTTTTCTAAGATGAAGTGTGCTTTCACTGCACTATGCTCGGCAAGCACTTTTTGCATTTTTTAAGTATTTTATAAGGAACTATAATTATGATTCTACCTATGCTGGAAAGTTGTGTGAGCTTCTACCAAAAGATATGTTTCAACTAACTGTATCATATGTACTTATAATGTAATTTGACAAGTGTTAAGACTGAGGGTGGAAAAGGGGTAGGAAGAAAAAATGTAGGCAAGAGTTCTTGGCAATTAGTTGTATAGCTGAGGAGACTGCATGAGAGTAATAAGACCAATTTGTCTTCTGAGACATGATCCTGAAGAGCTAGTTGGAATAGCTGGAAATCCACATAATTGCAAATCTTGATCTTGGCCAGGATAACTTATCCAAGTAAAAGCAGTAACACAGTTGCATTCACAAAGCAACTGAAAGTGCCTGACGGACAGAGGAAGGAAGAGGAAAAATTTACAAAATTTATCTGAAATTCCTCTCCTAAACACAGGTATAAAAGGCAGAAACCTCTTGTTTGTTTATTTGTTTTAAATCTGGAATGGGTAATAGCCTGAAATAATTTATTTTCCTGGAACATTCATTAAGTATTCAGATTTGTGAAATTTGATCTCTGCAGGCTCCAAAAATGAAGATGCAGGAAATATACTTAATGCTGTTGTGAGGTGCACTCTTCCACCCCACTATACTGATAGCCACGGCATTTTAAATGCAGAAGCATGGCTATACTATTTCTGACTTCAGCTTTTTTAATGCAGCATTTTGACCTTAAAAAAAGAATGTTTCATGTTTTGTTAAAAAATCCCCTTCAAAACATTGCTTAAATCTTTACAGAGAACATTTAATCTGACTTAGATTCTACCCTTTCAATATGATTCAGTATCGCCTTGTTGTTATTCTTCTTGTTGTTGCTTTCTGGAAGACATTCCTTCTCTGATATTTAGAAAAAAAAAAGAAAAAAAAAAAAAAGGAGAAAAAAAAAAAAGTGGACCAAAGAGGTTGAGTCTAGTAAATTCATTATGAACTATATGGTGGTCTGTTTCTGATTAGTACAACGCACACTATGGGAGACAATTCTGCTGTAGAGCCAGCTTGCTGACAAAAAAAAAAAAAAAAAGCAAGTAGGAAATCCTCATATTTTGTAAATATTCATTTATTGAAATGATCTTTAAATGGATTTGCCATAGATGAGTTATGATTAATTATTCTGTATCACTGTAGACTGCTCTTTAAATCTTTCATAAAGTCATTATCACTTTAGTAAGTTTGAATTGCTAAAGGCCTTAACAGACATTACTTTCTAGAGTAATTTGGGAAAATGAAAATCAGAGTAAATGACCTACTCTTAAACAAAATAAGTCTATGTAGATGCATTTTTTTTTAATCTTTCCCTCTCTGTAGAAGTTAAAAATATATCCCATGCTATTACAACATTCTAATAACAACATTATCATTTTGCCTATGCTGGAAAAAAAAAAACAGATTTATGTTAATGAAGACAATTATAAAGTAAGCATACATGAACAGTATGTAGTCTTGCTTTCACTGGGGTGTAGGTGGGGAAAGGCTAGTCTGAATTATATATATAAATAGGGCTAGTCTGAATTAAAGATGCATTTTTCAAAGCTGTTAAGTGTATGTGTTCGTTATCTTGGTCTTCATAAGAAAATTCCATCCACAACAAATTATGCTTAGGAATAATTTCCTAGGCATAATGTATTCAGTAGGTTGGACATCTGGTTGATTTGGTCAAATTTTTAAGTATTGTGTTTTCTCTCTTGGTCTATGTCTGATGGACTTTCAGAGCAGTCATCACAGGACCCAACTCTCTGAACAGAGATAAGGTCTAAGTGTATCTCTTCTTGTCCCTCTGCAACATATAGGTTGGATTCCTTTCATGAGGTACAATTCCTTGAACTATATTACAACTATTGCCAGCTCCAAGTGACATGGTAAGTTTGGAACAAAAAACAGGACAGATTTTTTTTTTTTTTTTTTTTTTTTTTTTCTGAAAACCTGTATGTCTCTCCTATTAGACACAAGCAGCTGCATTTATATAGTGGTAAAATACACATACCTATAGATGGGCTTATTCTAATCACTTAAGGAGACATGCCTGTAGATCAAATGAATTTAGAATATTTACATAACCATTTGCTCATATGACTGGATGTGTAATAAAGGGAGATTCATACAGTTTTAGACAAGCTCCCTTTATAAGAGGTAGTATGGTATGTTCTGGTCAAAAAGTCGAGCAATAGTGCTCACAGTTCCACTACAGAAAGAAACAAGAGTGTGCTTTTGCAAATAGCTTACAAATGCAAAGAGGAGATGCATTTATTTGGCAAATTAATGAGACAGTTGCGGCTAGTGGATATTTAAAGTGCACAATGGCTGGGCACATCTGTTTTCATACTACAAGGGTTATTCACTGGTGTAAGTACCTTGTTTTCCTAAGAGCAACATACAAGTCTTCCCAAAGAACATAGCAGTCATTTCCCAAGAGCCGCCGACCCAGTTTCAAAATACCTATATCACTACTGAAAATTAATCTTAAAATCACTTCTTAGCTATCAAATTGTATTTATTAATTTATTGCTTGCCTTGTAAAATATGTAAAATCTTCTACAATTCTGTCAAGTGTTCTAAAGCAGTTTTTTTTTCCTGAAGGAAAGAAAAATATTTCTTGAAAATTTTATTTATTTTAACTGTTTGGTGGATAAATTTTCCAGGTAATGCATGAAGATAATAATGCATACTTTCTCACATTTATGCTATTTGCTGTTCCTTAGCCCTTCATGTCTTTAAAAGAAACTACTGGAGAGAAGGACAAATGTTTGCTAAGTGTCTAAATTGTTTTCTGGGGTTAGGGGACAGTTTTATGGGGTTTGTTTTGCTATCTTCATGGGAAAATCTTATCTATTATCTTATCTATCTATCTATCTATCTATCTATCTATTATCTTATCTATTTTGCTATTTTCATGGGAAAATCTTATCTATTCATTATTTCCATCTTCACTACTGATATGCTTTTACTCTCGTTCTACTGGATGAATACCCTCCTGTCTTAAAAGGATATATCTTTATTTCCAAGCTACAAAACTAATATTATCTAGATTTTACAGACACATAACTAAAACAGAGGTACTAATTGGCTTGCTAAGCTCACACAGACTGGCAGAATGTCCCAGGTCTAAGACTAATGGTATGTTCAAGAGAAATGTTTGGAGAATTGTCAAAGCATTTAGCCCAGGACAAAGAACTGCAGTTTTTAGCATGAAATTTGGAACAATGCTGCAGTTCAAGAAAGGAAAGAAGAAAAGTGTGTCTAGGCAGGTCAATGTGAAGCTGATAAATTCCACTTTACCAAAGTTTGAAGCATTTAAAGTCAATAGTCTTATATTAACCTTCAGCTACACCATGAATCTGAAATCAATACAATGAGGAATCTATGTTTTGCTTCCTGTCAGGCTAGGATATGTTTATAATTCTCATGAAAGCTTAGTTATTAAAATCTTTGTAAGGACTAGGCTCTTTGGAATAATTTGAGGGCCTACAGTAATTTAACCTTGAAAGTACAGAAGAACAGATAAAAAAGATGAGCAGCTGTGACCTATTGATCAGAGTTGTATTTCAATGGCTATACCTTTATATAACAGATTTCATGAGAGAAATATGAAAATTTAAGAAAAGGTAATGCTTTTAAAGTAGACTTGGCATTGTACTACAAATGAAATTATGAAATTATCTGATTAAAAGCTATTGCTTTCGACAACAAAAAAAAGGGGGGGGGGGGRGGGAATGATTCCAGTTCTTTATCCAAAATAAAAGCAATTTATTTTGGATAAAGAAAAGTTTCAACTATTCTCTACTGAGAATGGTTGAATGATAATCTTATACCTCGGCTTAGGTAAGTCATGATCAGACCACCACGCAGGTGTCTGTGTGTGTGTGGCAGGAAGATCGCAGGAGATCATAAAGATGAAAATCACCTAAGAGACAAGAAAGTTAAAAGGTGGAGATATGCGGACTTCCTGTTTTATCCCTCTTACTACCTAACCTTGTCCTTTTGTCATTGGCTATTGTTCACTGCTGAACAAAAAGCTTTTCTGAACCGGTTACTTCTTTAGACAGGATTTTGTAAACCTTTTGCACAAACCTTCATCATACTTCATTTTTCCTTCTCTCAGAGTCCACATCTTAACAGTGCAAAGAAATATATGAGACTGGAAAGTGTGGTCTGGAATTATTCATGGAGTAAAAAGATAGCAAGACCAGAAAAGTCCTTGAGCAAGAATAAAATGGTTTCTACTGTAGTTTGTTCATCATCAACAAAATAATAATTTACATTTCAACTGCAGGAACTTTATTACTCATGACCAATCAAAAATAATACTGGTCAATTTACACAACTTCAATTAAATTTAAGGGCTAGCAATGTGATGGAGACAGGAGGAAAAATCCCCTCAATTCATCTCAAAAAATCCTGAGCAAATTTGTGAGCAGAGAGACAGAAAGAGCCCCCACAGAGCTATTTTATGAAGCATTTTTTCCTGATTCTTTTGTGCTGTCAGTCTCTGCATTAGAGAGCTTACTGCCCTCTACCAGAAATACATAGCAGATCAAAGGGGAATTAAAAGTTGACTTTTAAAGGCAACTCAGAAAAAATAGAACCGTAAGTTGTATAGTCTTTGTAGATAGTAATTCCTTTAAAAATATTCCTGATAATCTGCAATGCATGTAGGTACAAATAAATGTGTATGTATATACATTTCTTGGTCTCCGAAGGGAGAATTGTCTAATGCCTTTTCTCTCTGGTATTTCCATTGACTGATGTGATACCTTTAGCAGGGGCAAAATTCGTCAACCTGAAAGATCCCTGCTGAACTCAGTCAACAGGCTGAACATGACCTTGGCAGCTGTTTCTGCTTTCAAGGTCACTAAAAACCTTATAAACTGTTTTCCTTTCCATCCCTCCTAGGATTAAACAGCAGTATGGTCAAAAATAACTTAACTTTTATTTAAGTCTCAAGAGAAAGTCAAAAAACAATAAATACATCCAATGGGGAGATATAAGGTGCCGAAACAGGTCCATTCAGGGTCATCTCCATGGGCTACATCTCCTATTCCACAATAGTATGCCTACATATCTTGCTGAAAGCAAAGGCTGTTACTTGGCACATTTTGAAATCAATTTTTTTTTCCTCAGAACATGCTTCTTTTAGGATTAAATAAATCATATAGGAAGAAGGCATTACGTCTTTAATATTTTGAACTACAAACTAGAAATATTCAGCCTAGATGCTATGAAGGACAGTCCTAAAAAGCATGTTAAGGAAACTGCTTCTTCTCTGTTAAGAATTGCAAACATATTCCTTTGTTTTTTATGCTTGAATCTAGACTGTCATTATGAGGGAAGACAATATGTGATACCCCCATACATCCTTATGCAATTTCTCAGTTCTGTAAGGAGTACTTTTAAAAGCTATTGTCCATTAGGGAGCTCCTCCCATTGCCAGCCAAACGTAATGCAAGAAGATGTGTTGCTTCCTTCCATTACAGGTCTGTAAATCCCAGCCTGAGTAGGATGGAAGCGCTAAGAAGAATTAGCTCAGAAGAAAAATGGTTTTTTCACTAACCACTCAAGGCTGACTGGAAGCTGACAGTGAAAGTAGAAACTGTGAATCAAGTTTGTATTTGTTGCTTCCTAAAATTAAGCAGCTCAGGAATTATTATGTTACATAACATCAGTTCTCAAGGAATCGTGCATCCTCTGCACATAGCTGAAGCAAAATGTGCCATGCTTTTCCGTACCTCACAACCAGGTCACGTCCTGTACTCCAGGAGAAAGTTAAAGCATGTGAACAGCCTGAAACTCAGAACTATCACATTGCAGGTAATCCCTAGTATGAATTTGTAAGTGGTTTCTGTTTACTTTCACTGAACCTAGAGCTCAGGTACAGACATGCTACTGAGCAAATCTTTTCCAAGTACATACTTCAACATCTTTGATTTTGAAGCAACATATTTGTTCATGGGGGAAACAAAAACTAGATATGCTGACTATACAATGCATAAAATGTTTCAGAAATATTCAAAGTGTTTCTCTCCTATATCCTCATGTCTCCAACTAACATGACACAAAATATTTGCACAAGATGTGCAGGTGCTTGGGTATGGTTTGAGTCTTTTGCCTTCTCCCATGAGATCCAGTTTCCTTATGGAGCCACAGACAGAAATGTCCTTCCAAAAGATTTGTTCTCTTTAAATTGGCAGATCAGTTCTGAAAATTTCCTGTTTCCTAAGGGCTTGGAAGTATTGACTTTGCAGTTGTTAAAAACTGCCAGTTTGGCCCTAAGCAGTCATAGAAGGCTATGAATGTGGACCAGAAAGTTTGGAATGACTTCAGAAAATCATTCCAAATTTCCTATGTTATACTAGCTCATGTTGCCAAAGGAATAACATCCTCTGCTTTGGTGCTATACAGTGCAGCTGTGTGACTATTCAAAGGTACATTTTAAAACTGCAAAATCAGCAGGCTTCATTTTGCATGCAGTCCTGTATTCTCAAAGAGGTCTAATTTAGCAAATGCCACACAGGAATAGGAAACACTGTGAACATATTGAGATAATTGAGAAAATTCCAGCAAAAAACACAGCGAGTTATTATGTACGCTAATCATTATTTCTCTCACTTATTCTAATTTGTTTCACTTGCTTTTGTTAAACTGTTCTTTTTTTTCTTAAACTTTTTCCATAACTATATTAACCTGAACAACCTGTTTATGAGATACAATTATGAAGAAAAAATAGTTGTCAAATTTACTTTAATAAAAGAAATATGTATTACTATGGTATTTTGTAGGCATTTACAATTACACTTGTTAGGATAAAACCTATAAGAATAGTGAATTATCCTATTTTAAAATGGTTGTCATTTGATGTTAGTAAAAAATCTTCCTCTCTATACAAGGATATGCTATTCGACTAGCATATATAGGAGTATAAAAAAGATTTCATGGAACTGTCTGAAACATTGGTTATGAATTTATTTATTCATTTATTCATTAATTCATTCTATTTCAGCAATACTTCAGGATTTCAATCAAGGGAACTATTGTGCCAGGCACTGAACAAATGGAATCCAGAAAGTTCTTGATCCACAATATTTACAATGAATGATATAACTGTAGAATTAAATATCCTATTCCTAGTCAGTGCAAGAGAGATATACCTGTGTAAATACACAATTAAGCTTTTTCCAGATTGGTAATTCTCGAGACCTCATATTGAGTGCTTAGAAAAATGTGCTGCAGAGCTCCTCTGCTGTAGTAAATTGCACTTATAACATAATAACAACAACAAAACTACTCCCACTATGAACTATAGAAGTCCTATAGAGGCATATTTACCACAAACTCTTCCACAGCTATACCACCACATAGAAAAATGTGTCATGTGTCTTTTGGCTCCATGTCCATCAATCTTTGTCTACTACTTTTCCTCAACTAATGAGGAAAAGGGCTCATCAGTCCTTCATTTAAAATCTTTTGAAGATCCTAACCAAAATTACTGTTAACCTCTGCAACAGGTTATAATCAGTGGATATAATCAATTAAGGGTTGGAGGGGAAGAAGAGACAAGACAAAGTATGTTTCTTCTGCTTTAGTCACAATGACAACAGCATAAAATCTTTAGGTGTCTTATGATCTATCTTGCATTTAAAGCTTTGCTCTCCAGTAATTGTATATAACACAGAAAGCAGCAAAAAAAGCAAATAAAAGAGACTCATTGATGCATAAAATTCAAACAAAGAAAAAAGCATTACTGAATACATGGGGTTTTTTTGGGTTTTTTTTTTTGTTGTTGTTGTTTGGTTGGTTGAGTTTTTTTTTTTTTTTTGGTTGAAAGCTGTTGCCTGGGTCCATTTCCAAATAACTAAACATATAATTATATAACATGTAATTACTCAGCTTGCCAATTATTTACAACAGGGTCAGAAGTTTCCTGCATTTGCATGAAAGGATTGATGAAATGGGTCTCAACACCTGTTTTTGCTTGTGGAAAACACATTTATTGAATGAAATCCAGAGATAAAAAAAAAAGCATTAGTGTTTTGTATTCTAGTTGTCATATAATAAATATTTTTGCCAACAATTTTGTTTCATTTCTTAATAAAAAATGAGAACAATATGATTGAATTAGATTCTTAGATTGGCAGCCTCTGTGATCCCTTGAGTCTCCTAATGACAAATAATATGCTCAAGGCAGCACAGAAATACTTTCCTACTTCTCCCAAGTCAGCAACACAGCTGTAGCCTGACATATCCCATTATAGAAGTCCATGAAAGGGTTCTTCTAACACAGAAAAAAATAGATGTTCTATTCCTCAAAGAAGATCATTTATATTCTAAATAAGTATAGATGTTCTATTCCTATCTATACTTTTCATCAAATACTATTTAAGGGTCAGTCAGGAATTCTGGAGAAAAAGCCTGCAGATCAAAACGCTATCCAGCTATGTTCTAGGTTTAAAAAATAATATATCATTTATTTGCTAGAAAAAAACTATGGCATTTTCATTGTCAAAACAGACTGTGGAATCTCCTTTTCTGGAGATATTCAAAATCTGCTTGGACACAATCTTGTGCCACATGCTCCAGGTGAACCTACGTGTGCAGCAGGGTTGGACTAGATGATCTCTAAAGGTCCCTTCCAATCTTTATGATTCTATGGGAACCAACCAGCCACTTTTCTACCATGTGGAATGCCACCTACAGCTATTTGATTCATTGCCAGCTTGCATCAGAAAAAAAATACATCACTTAAGGGCAAAAAAAAACCTTTGTATTTTTGTTGATTTAGTAAGAGTCAGCAAAGAGTTGAAACAATGGTTATTTGTCATATATCCCAGACATTCAAAGCCAAGTGTTGGGGACCTGGTAAAAACAGATTCCAGATTTTCTGAAGGTTTTAACTACATTTCTGTGGAGTCTTTCAGACTGTGAAGTTAAAGCCTGGCTATAGTGCCATGGTTAGGAAGGTCTTTAAGGTCACTATATAGACCAAGTTATACATATCTTATCTACATAAGATCAAGATAGAAGGAAAGATGCTCAGAATTAAGTCTAGAACACAAAAGAAGGGAGCATCAGCCAGACAAAATGTGTGCTAAGGACATAAATCTAGCTGAAATCTATTCTTTTGCTGAAATGTACTTGCTTGTCTGTATGCTTGAGAGAGGTGATTCTCTGTGAAAATCCAATTTTAGCAAGGATTTCTAGGCTTTCTCTGTCATGTTTTTCTTTTAAAAAGGACAAGGAGGGAGAATTTTTGTAAATTGCCCTGTTAGGTACATGAATTCTGTCAAAAGTATCTTATTTGCTTAAATGCTTCTGTGAATCTGGGACTTTGGCCTCACTAGTTTGGGAACAATTATCATAATACAATTCCACCTGGAAAAAGGGAACTTTTCAACAGGAGAAAAGTTAAATAAAATAACCTCCAAATATGGAATGACTAGACAAATACTACTTACAGTAAGAGATGACTCAGATGACTTTTGGAACTATACACATTTCTACCAGCTGAAGATCTGGTCCAGTATGTTCAATCTAGTGACACCACAGCTCACTGCCCATGAGGGTTATTCCCTTGACCCTTTTGAGGTGTTATTACTATTTATTTATTAGTAACACCTGTCCTTAAAGTGTGTTATTTTTGGACTAGCGCTGAGTCTAGTAACTGAGCCTTACAGGTCATCGAGCAGTTCAATCTTGAAGTCCTTGTTATTTTATCACAGACTCTATCAAATAGTCCTTTGTTGTCTTTATCAGCCTTCCCTGTTGTTGTAGTAAGTTAAGTCTCAGTTATTTCAGTTCTGATTTTCCTTCCCTCTATATCTTTCTTATGGATTTTTAGCAGTTACCATATATTGACTTCTTCCACATCATTAACAGTTAGACATACTAATAAAAATCCTGAAATGCCTTGTGTCCATTAAAGACAGAGAATATGACTTCAGTTTCTCATTCCTGTCTTATCTTTCATGTTATCTAAGCAGACATAATTTGAATTGCAACTCTGTTTGGATGTGTGAATATCTACTTCACCTTGTTAAATACGAGTTCAAATGTTTTCTGCTGTTGTTTAATAGATGAAAACAGCACATTTAACTCTTCATCTAAATATGCCCTGTTCCTTGAGTTGCTTCTTCCTCTCAATTACATTAGCACATCTTGTTTTTTACATCTTTTATTACTTTATCTTATTTAATGTAATTAGATTACAAACAAAGAAATGATACATACCAATATTTCAGGCTGATTTTTTTCTTTCTATCCTGGTTATATTAGGAATCTTCAATAAGTTTAAATTAATCTAGCTCTTTTCTCTTCTGAAAAGTTTGAATTCAGCCATACTAAAGTTCACAGGATATAAAAATCAATCATCTTATAATTTCTATTTTCATTCCTTGTAAAATTAGATAAAACCTTATTTGTATCCACCAGAAGGCTATAGTTGCTCAGTTACTCCTTAGTCATCTGATTTACTCTTGGAGTGCACTCTTCTTGTGCACACTTCTTTCTTTTAGTCAATTCCTGTATTTGAAAGGGGTTTACCACATCAATGCTCACTATAAAGCGTAAGTAGGTTGACTTATCTTTTGGAAACAGGCTAATCAACTTTATCTAATTTACACTTATTTTTGCTTTTTATACAAGCAATAGTCTAAGGTCTTTTCAGAATATACATCCTATAACTGACACCTCACTCATAACTTGAAAAAGAAAAATATCAAAATTCTATTTTGATCATCAAAGAAGATGATTTTTAATTTCTTCAGTAAAGAAAATTAAATTTCCAAAAAGCAGCACTGTGGAGAATTTGTTAAGTGGACCAGATTATGCAAGCAGGTAAGAATTTAAAAATGCTTACCATACAAAACATTGAGCGGTCTATAAAATAAACCCATGCAGGAAACATGGAATCATTTTACACTACTTTAGCAACTTCCTCAAGCCAATGTTTTCCTAATAATAGTCATGTAAGAGCCTTGATGCTTTCAGAGCCAAGAAAAGGAAAAGAAATAACCTTAGATCAAATAAGACTTTGAAAAACTATAAACTCTTCATGTGCTGGATGTTATTGTAATCAGAACTGGGCATGTCTGAAAATCACCATGTTTATCTCAGGCTCTTGGAAAAATCTGCTAAGATCACTTGCTTCACTGATCTCTTCTGGAGAGTTTATTCCTAAATACGTATATCCGAAAGTAAACAGACTTTCCAAAAACTTCAGGAGGCCCTGTGGGACATTGAGTCCTTTCAATTTTTCACCTATTTCCTTAAAATGTATAGCTCATCTCCCAAATAAAAAAGTTTTGAGAGAAGAAATATATATGAAAAATTTTTAAAAAATGGAATACTTTTTTTTTTTTTTTTTAATCCTGGATTCATAGAGCTATGCAAAACATAATATAGCTTATGTATCAGAGACCGGTCAATATGAGAAATAATTACTTTCACCAAAATGAAGTAAAATGGGAAACAAAAATATACCATAGAGCACCTGATGGACCATGGTGTCTTGTAACAGATTTGAAAATGCTCACATCTTAAGCCATGATAAATCTTTCAGTAGGATTTCTGCTGCTGCAATGGGGCTGCTTTTATGTGAAGAATCTATAGAAAACAGATATTATGCTCAATTTCTTTCACACTGAATTATAGGGAATAAATTGGAGAGAAGAAGCCTCCAGTTCATAGTGGACTGAGCTTTCTGTTGAATATAACAGTAGAAAAGTCATACAATTTTAACTGTGAGTTCCTATTTCTTCAGTGCAAAAAAATCTGCTTCAGAATATGTCTGTGTGGATGCACTTTATTTCTATGACTTCAGCAGTAGTTTCTAAGCCTAGAGGTAGATGTATCTGCCTCTTCTCTTTCCTTTTATTTTTACATTGAACTAAATTGAGAATAGTGCTCAGGTCCCTGTAGATTAAATTAAAAAGGAAATATAATGTCTGCAATTTTTCTTTTTTTTTTTTTTTCTAAAAATGTTCATATCTTTGACGATTTAATGGAGACTCATCCTCTTCCCCTATATTCAGGAGACAATGGTAGGATAATCACCTAATGGCTGTCTACGCTCCAAGAATTGTAATTACAGAAGTAACCCAATAATACCAAGTGGCTTTTTTTTTAAAAAAAGAAAAAAAAAAAACAGAATAAGGCATCTTTCCGGATGACTACTGAGCAGCTCTAGGTAGTAGTCCTTACGGTTCAAAAGGAAAAGGTTCAAAGGAAAATAAAATCAAGATAATGTAATATGTATGATTACAATTTATTTCTGAGTAATAAGGAAACTTTTGGAAGAATAGGAAAAGTTTTCCTTCTCTCTTTTGCCTGAAAAAAAAAAAAAAAAAAAAAAAAAAAAAGATGCTTTATGACTATTTCATTTTAAGGATGAGGCAGAAAGGAGGAAGGAAGATCAATTTCCATTTGTAAGATATTTAAATAGCTCTGTCATGGTCCTTACAGCACTGTCATTTCAAAACACATCTGAAGTGACTTATAATTTCATTTTCTCACCATCTAGTATTCATTTACTTCCAAATTCAGCATGAAGATGATTACAATTCTAACGGGACTCCATCATCAAGAGACAATGGTTCACATTTAGAAATTTCTAGTCAGTGAGGCTTTTCTCTGAACTTGTAGATCCAGATGCTCCAAGCACAGATTTTAGTCTCTGTTTCCAAGAAAATACTAATTTAACATAAGCTTTTTAAGGTGGGCTATTTGAATCGTACCATAAACTAGTTTTGCTTAAAAACATGTTTAAGAACTCTGTTCAGGCTTCATTCTCCTCCAAGATCAAAGTTTCTAACCAGCATCAGAAACTACCAGCAATTTTTTTTTTTTTTTTTTTTTTTTAAGGCATAGAGAAATGGAATATACACAGTCCCTCTTCTTGTAAAATAATTCTGAAGTTGTTACACATTTAGTGGGAACATCTGGATCCATGGATAAAAGAGCACAGCTGTCTTATATGATTTATGATTCCATTTTCCTGTCTATACCCGAGGCCAATCATGGTCTTTTTTTACCTTCACCCCCACCTTTCACTCATATAACTTTGTCTTTTTAAAGTATTTTAAGATGATTCTCACTTTCTGGCTGTCTCAATAAATCCACCTTGAATTGTTTTCCTTATTAGTGCAGTATCTGTTCAACTAACAGATATATTGGTCTTTGAACATTCACATTCCAAGCAGAGCTACTTTAATAAAGGTAACAAAAGAATCACACTTCAAGTGAAAGAGAACTTTTAATTTTTAATTTTATAACTTTGTATTTTAACATTTTTCATTTTTTCTGATAATTCAGGTAAGTAATCTCAAAAAGAAAATAAAATGTTATTTTTATTGAATCAAAAAATGTGTCTCCTAATGACTCATAATATTCAAGCAAATAATATGAGGTTGCTTCTATGGCAAATTTATCTCTTTTTTTGTAGAACTGGTTTCTCCAAAAAAAAGGATAGGTGCTTGTATATTTGGATATTGTTTTTAAAAAAACAAACACTAATTGTATTAAGGTAGGAAGTGATTTATGCTTGCTTCCACATATTACTAGCATTTGTAGGAAAAGATACTACAGTGTAATTTCTGACATTTTATTTCTCAAAGCTCAACTGCATTAAAATTGACATTATTTTAATACTATCTTAACTTTGCCTGTACAATTTAAACAACGCAATGTCCCTATTCTGTTAGAACGCAGGCTGAAATACAGAGTCTTTATTTCAGGGTACTACAAAGCGCTTTAAAATCAATAGAATGCTGTTTACATAAGGAGTTACATCAGTATAACTATATAGCAACTATATATAGTACTGGAACAAAAAAGATGTCTGATCTAAAGATCAAACATTTGTAATAGAGTAAAGATAGACTAAATAGCCCCAGGTCTTTGAGCCGGGGGCTTAAATCTAGGCTGCTCATGAAAGGGACTATAACAGCTGCTTTGGAGACATGCAGCATCAAGAGACCTGCCCAGAATCACCCGCTGTGAGGACAGACGTCCTTTTAAATTCAAAAAGCCAGTTCCATTACTTGCTACATGCAAAAAGATAAATGTGTTAAACCCAGAATTAATTTCTGCTCATGTTATTTTGCAGGAATAGAAGAATGATTTAAGCAAATTGGACAATTCTTGACCTGTAATTGGGGACAACCTGAGTTCAATTTTTTTCTTCCAAAATCTGGAAAAGCCTGCTTAACTTTAAAAGTCACTAATTATGAATATCTAAAAGCATTTCTTGGTGTTTATTATTTGTATGCCATTATGTTAGTACATCAAAATACCTGTAGGCTCACAAACTAGAGAAATCAATCAAAAAGAAAACCCAGCCAATCCGAATTCTCAGACTCAGAATTTTCTTGATTCAAATATGTATTTTCATATCACTGCACTAATCTTTAAGAAAAGAGAACAAACAGGTGTACTATCCTTATTAAATGACTGAAAAGATTTTCCAGCCAAAGTAGAGATAGTTAAAGAATGCAAGTAATATTAAGGTAAATTAAATTTCATTTCACCTAAAAAATGAGAGATTCACAGGAATGATTTCTACCCTCGTAACATCCTAGTGGAAGTGGATGCAAAAAGACTAATTTCCTTGGCTGGTTTGCACAAGACAGTGACAAGCTTGATTTTGAACCATAGTTCAATTTTGTCTGCATTTGTAGGAGAGTTCTAAGTGAAGTTTATTTCACCATACAACTAATTGTTCTGATCCTGAAAAAACAGATAATGTACACACATATATGTACATGCACCTAAATGTCTACTATAACATTGACTACCAGTGAAAAAAAAAAAACTTTTGTTTTTGTACATTATTCGTAAAAATACTAATGTGTCCTGAATCTGAATAACTTAAATGTGAGGTAAACCAATTTTATCAACGAAAGAGAAGAAAGAGAATTACTGACTGTAAATTGAAGTAAAATGTTTCCAGTAAGTCAGCAAGGCTGAACTGTACAAATTACAAATGGCTGTAATATTTAATTTTTGGCTTCTTAAATGCTACATTACAATATCTTCACTACTCTCTCGTTCAAAATGTAGTGAACAGGTTTCTGAGCAATTAGTAGCACGAAAAGTACCAGCAATGCTAGCACTAATGAAACTTGATACATTTTTAAAAGTGGTATTTACTGTCACTGACCTTCTGCACAAATATTCAGGAACAGCACTCAAAGAAACTGATTGTAGCTGAGAACATTATCAAAAGGGAATGGTACAAGTACTCCAAAGTAGTTACTGGAAACATGTTGCAATAGCATGTTACTTTAACATATAAAAACATCTAGCCTATAATGTTATAGCAGTATAATCTCTTTTTGCAGGGTACTTCAGGTGTATTTTTTGTTGGATGCTTTACTGCTTTATTGAGGTAAACAGCAACAGCCACCTTTTCAGAAATTGCCTATACATATGGATTTTCTTTAATTACACAAAATGCAACAGAGCCACACTACTTGGCTTTCAAAATATTTGGTACATTATCACATATGAAATTATTAATTTAACTGTTCTGCAATATATCTACCTATAATGCTGAAAGAGAAACTACTTTTGTCTACTTTAGCAATTTGTTTTGAATTAGAATGGACTTTTGAAAGTAATCTCCTAACTTGCCACACTTCTGGTTGCATCTCAGATCAATTCTTATAGCTGAAAGATTCTTCCGGTGGGGCATCTAGCACATGTCAACTGAATGAGCCTTTAGTTAGAATGAGCCTTTAGATTAGAATTATTCTGAAGTAAAATTCTCCTGAAATTGTACAGCCTATTGCTTAGATCAGATTTCTATCATAGGAGAGAAGAGTGGAAATGTCTTTTTCTTAACCAGCAAGACTAAACTTGAAAAAAGAGATCTTACTCCTTAAATGCATGCGAGTGAACGCTATGAAGTAAGAAGAGTTTTGCAATTATAAGATATTACTTAGTGTGAAGAGAAATATGTATAAACTGTGCCTGGATAAATTTCTGTTGGAATTTGGTAAAGAAAGTTTCTAAATATATTGAAATATTAAAAAACTTTGCAACAACCTATCTAATCAAGTAGCAAAGAAAAAAAACATCAAGGAAGAAGAGAATAACACTCAAAAGGGATTTTATGATATGAATATGATATTTCAAGGGACTGGACTTGATGGCCTCAGAGATCTGTTTCTATCCAATCTTCATAATTTGTTCACAGAATAAATGTAGTGAATACTGAATACCATATTACTTATTCAAAATACCTACCTGTCTTTCAGGTTGCTTAGGAGTTGACTAGCAATATCAGATTTTTCTTCCAGAAGAACAGATTGTTGCATACAGGGATTAAATTGACCTGCATAATTAATCAAGTCAGTCACAGAACTCAGAAGAGAATCCAGAAGTCAGAAGTCCCTGATATATATTCCAGCTACATTTCAAATAATTGCTTTCATAGTCCAGATACATGTACCTTCAATCAGGTTGAAGTTCCAGGGAGGCCTTTTATTACACAGAGAGTAGGATATATATATATGCACACAAACAAGTTATAATACTATTCATCTTTACTAACATGAAGTAAGTGGTCTGTCAATATATTTATCAACTAGTAAGAAAAAAATATGAGGCCACTCTGATTATTATGCATAACTTCATTTTAATAAGACATGAATCTATTTTTTGGTGTATCTCTGGCTCTAACATGGATTGCTCTAACAATTAATATAATCACTGCTAGTACAGATAGAGCTGATGAATCCATGAAAGGGAAGGCAACAAAAAGTTCCACAAGCCAAATAAGGTTGGTTGGGTATGTGAATCTATATTTGGTTATTTACTCATTTGCTGTCTGTTCCTATTTTGTTCCCTAACTTACAACTTTTGCCTCAGCTGCTTAACCACACCTGCAGGCATTATCCAAGTGCTGACTATCAAGAGATATCCAATTTCTGAGTCTCTGTAGTATTTTTTTCTCACCAACAAGGTAAGAAGTCCTTTGTTCTCTCAGGAACTCAAATAGTTTCTTCTTCCTAGAGAGAAATCATGTTAACAGCAGAGCAGGTCAAGTCAGCCTGAGGGGGCCATGAATGGTATACAAGCTAAATTTTAATACAGATTATTCTAAATCCCATCAGATTTTGCTCTTTTAAATACAATAAGTCAGCAATAGAGTTAAGTAATCCTCAAAACCAGGAGCACTGAGAAAGATTAAAAAGTACAAAGAGGAATGTGAGAGATTAATGCTTATGAAAGCATTTAAAAGGGGATTTATAATTCTCTAACATTTAAAATCATACATCAAATAAATAATCTCAATTAATTTATTACAGTTAATATATTTTTTTAGGCAAATAATTAGTGTCTGCCTTTCCCAGAATGATATGCAATCTGAGTTTGAAAATGCCATTAGAAGGAGAAATCACCAAGATTTGTCAGTCTTTGTTCCACTGTTTAATCACTTCTATTGCTAAATTATAAAGAAAATAATATTCTCTACATTTCTGGAATTCATTTGACCTCAATTTCTCAATTCTTGTGGAATTAAAAGGTCTTTAGTGCTGAATATTTTCTTCTAATATTGAAATACATACTATCTAAAAACTATTATTTCTGCTTTCTTTCAAATAGGCAAGCTGAGATTAAAAAACAAACAAACAAACAAAAAAGTTAGGAAGAGGCAGTTGCTTCCCCTTCAAAATGTTTTGGCAAATATTTCCTAAAGTTTCTTCATCTTTTCAGCATCCTTTAAAAAAATGCTTGCACCAGCACTGGATACGCTATTAGAAAATGGATTTTATTACTCAGTACAGGATTAAAATTTCTTGCCTGTGGGTAATTATTGTCCAGTCATAGAAACAAAATCACTTCTCAAGTCCTGTTCACTATTTCTATGACCAAATATTGCTTGGTCCTTTTTGCCAGAACATCATACTGATGTTATGTTTATTCCAGTAAATGAAATGGCCCAGAGTCAGTGTCTGTAAGCATACACGGCATAGCATGCTCAAGCCTATCTAACTAAAATATCTTCTTCTCTCAAACACGTGGTCGCTGCTCATTCTGCATAGGAAAAACAATTCCCAGATCGTGAAATTCCTTGGAATTCCAGCTGCATCTGGAATGATGCAGACAACAGGTTAATTATTTACTGCTTTCTCAATCTTTGTTTAATTTTTTCAGTCTTATTTTAGCTTTACTCTCAAGTCATTGATAAAAATATTTAAGAGTCAATCCTACTATTATTGCTTCTAATACAGCCCTGTTACAAACACATGCATTCAAATCTGTTTCTTTTGTGCCATCTATGGTCTAAATTCCCTCAGCTGGACAGCACATAATCTATTGAACGTATGCTTTATCCTCGCAGATAATGAAATTTATATGTTATTATGTCAAATGCTTGGCAAGCATGTCTAAGTATATTATATCCATCCAAATGCTCTTATTAAAAATGTAGTTTTATTAAAGAATGATTCAGGCTTATGTGGTGAAATATATTTTCATTATGTACATTGACAAATGTTAATTATTTTCTCACTTCCTAATTCTTTATTGGTAGAAATCTCTGTCAGCTTGATGTCAACCTAATCAGTCTATAGCTCTTGAGGTCATTGTGACTGCCCAATTGGAAAATTATCCTAACAAGAATACTTTGGATTTCTGGAATATCTTTTGTATTTTAAAACATAATGATAATTATCTGACTTTTAGTTAACTGTCTGTTCAGGAAGGCACACCATATCCTCAGCTGCTAAAGCACTGCAGAGTAGCTCAACATTTTTATGATATAACATCTATTCTTTCAAAATACAATGACAGATGTTTATTAAACAGTTTAATGTCTTCATTTTTGTTAACTATGTTTTAGCTTTTCCATCTGCCACTGGACAATGCTATCACTGTTTCTTTTTCTTTTTTTTTTTTTCTAATGCACTTCAAAAATCTCTTTTCTTGGGTTTGTGAGCCATATTTCTTCCTAATAGTCTTATTTTATGAATTTCATACACATCACAGTATGTGCAATGATACTGATTATCTATTTTATCCATTTACAAAAACTACTGCTTTTTCAATAACTGTTTTCATTTTACCTTTGAACCAGCATGCACATCTGGTCAAAACTGTTCTACTTAATGATGAAGAGCCTGCTAAGCAGAAAGATAGCATAAGACTATTTTGTGTTGCTCAAAGTGCAGAACAGAAAGCTCTCTCTGTAGACGGGAGCTTTTGTAAGTGTTGAACTTATGACAAAAGAAAAAAACTTCTAGCTTTATAATCTTGCAAAATGCAAAACTATAGATCCCAACAAAATCATTACGGACAAGTCAAGTCATACATTTCACCACTGAATGTCTTTAATAATCATGAAGATTTAAAAAATGATGACTTTTTCATTAGTTTTACTATAGAAAAGTGGGATTTTTTTTTTTCCTTTGTAGAGAGAAAATTTAATATGTCAGTCATGAAACTGTAAAGGTTCCACAAAAATTAAGAATGAAGTTTCTAAATCAAGGAAGGCTTTTTTTTTTTTTCCGTCCTTACTATTGTCTCCATACAAACATTTTTTTTTTTTTAATCTTTCAAAAATGTTAAGTTTTCAGTTCAGGAGATCATGGTGAACTGTCAATGCCCCGCTTTCATTAATGACCTTCCTTTGTCTGACTGGTCTGGTCATGAAAGCATGGTCTTCCATACTTTCATTTGCAACTTCTGGCCTCTGAAAATGCTGAAACTAATTTAATGATCGTAAAGGTTACCAAATGGCCTTTTTTTTTTTTTTTTTTTAATGGGAAAGTGATTGGGTTGGCAAAGACCTAAAACTGCATCTTGCCACCTGCAACTCTTTTAAGTCCAAATGAAAAAGTTTATTCTCAACAGCCTACATAATTATTTACTCTTATGATGAATTACCTATAAAAAAGCTAAGAAACTTTCTCATCTGCACAACAAGAAATTCCATAATTCCAGTTTCTAGTCATTTCTGAGTCTAGTAACTCAACCAGAAATGAAGTATCTAATCTGGGGATGCTTAAGGTCTAAAATATCATATTTTATTGCATGCACTTTTTTTCTTTTTTTTTTTTTTTTTATTTTTTTATTTCTAGTCATGCCAAGTGATATTGTGCCTTTGTTTGCTGGTATTAAATGGTGACCAGAGTAAGCATAATAATTCAGAAAATCACTGGCAGATTAAGCAGCCTGGTGTAAAAAAAGCAGTAACCCTGCTTAACAAAAAAAAAATGATACAATGTATATTTAACATGGAAAAAAAATCCCAGGGAACTTGTCAATTTACCAGCTTGTGTTTTGAGTATACGCAGCCTGAGAGTGCAGTTTAATTAATTGCTACAACAGATCACAAGGGTTTAGGTTCCTGCACTGGTTAACATTATCAAGGGCCTGCTATTTTTTATAGTGTCAATGTATTTATTTTTTTCTGCTTAAATTGATTGGCAGAAAGACCCAACTGTTGTAAACAGTGTTGGATGTGATGCCTTTACCATTGCTTAAGGGGGAAAAGTCAAAAGACAGATGGAAAAATAAAGTGGTGGAATGGCATTTCTGTCAAAATTAAGTTTTATGCAGACAAGATTCTGTGTCCATAATAATTGACAGTCTGTTTAGACATTTAGCAAGTAGTTAAATACGCTCTTTGTGGTGTGATTTTTTTACATCCTTTATGGAAACTAGGCTTGAATTTATGTTCAGTTTTTCAGGCAGAAGAGAATGCACGTTTTTCTCCAATCCCAGAGCAAATATGTTGCAGTCTTCCTAGAGGGAGTGAATCAGAAGAAACTCAAGAAATACGGAAATGAAAGGATTTCATATGCTTATAAAGTTACAGAGGAGTAATGTGCAAACTGGTTGAGATAAGTCTATTTCCCACTCTAAACTACCAATTCTTTCACTATTCACTACTCAGAAAGCTTCACTGAAAGGTAAATCAACATTTCATGAGATTACAATGTGCTTATTAAATAATTAATTTAATTATTTTAATGCTTTCCTCTTCACAACTTCTGTGCTCAGCTGTGACAGGAACAAGAAGTAATAAAATAATAATAAAAAGAAATAATAAAAAGCAGAAATAGAGCAAATACCGTGGGGGCTCTCTTAGGGACCAGTAAATCCCAGGGCAGATCAGCAGGATCTTGGCCATACTCTGAAAGTCTGTTTACACACAAGAATTGAACTGTTATGACTATATCAAAAGACTTATGTAGTGCAATCCCTTAAGTGTGCCTATGATTGCTCACATAATGGTATGAAATTGCTTTCACTACTAGAGTTTATTTATTCTTCTCCAGGAACTAGAACTGATACAACTAAGCACATAATTACATGTATCTCAGTTTAAAGAAAAAAAATATTGCAGCCAATTGCATTTTGCCAGTACAAAACTGGTGTTCAGACCAGCCTTCAACTTCCAACTACAATAATTTTCATCTGAAATTTCTTTTAAGAGAGCATTTTTATTTCTGCCCCAACCAGGAACTATAGTACACAGTAGATAGCATGATTTTTTTAAAAAACAGCTCTGCCAGGCTGCTGTAGAGCTCAGCTGTGTGCAAGAGGGAACACTGCTAATTCCCCCAAGCTACTGAGGCTACAGCTCTGATTACCCTTCTACTGCTTCTGTAGTAGTGCAGCCCTGTAACGGGGAGATCTGAGAAGGAACACAGTCCTTAAGTTTCTGCCATAGAGCACAAACCCACTGCGTGGGTGGGTAAATAAGAATGTGATGTCTGTGCAGAACTTCATCGAAGTGTTTCGGAAGGACACAATCTGAATAGATGTTGGTGATGAGGAAATGGCTTCCTGTAAAGCCTGTTATGTATTCAGGCAGCAG
This sequence comes from Nothoprocta perdicaria, assembly GCF_003342845.1. Lineage (NCBI taxonomy): Eukaryota > Metazoa > Chordata > Aves > Tinamiformes > Tinamidae > Nothoprocta > Nothoprocta perdicaria. The sequence continues at coordinate 2,965,415 of NW_020455788.1, read as the reverse complement.
AATCTGGCATATGTCTTTTATACAATTCTGATTCATGACACATTGGTCAGGTTGAGTACACAGAAAACGCTGGGGTGTATTTTTCTGCTCTTTGCAACAGGATTTTTGACTGACCTCTGCATTGCCACTCCAAAAGGGTGAGTAGAATGGGTCTGGCAACAAAAAGCGAGCTGCTGAATTGCTTTACAGCTATAGTGTAAGTGCATTACATGTGTACGTACACGGCATTGGAAATTGCTGTCTTGTGCTCACAAATGTATGTTTCTGTGAGTAGTTTAATGTACTTAAACTGAAACATAGCTGTTAATGTGTGTTGTGCAGGAACGGTATGAGGGTGTGTTGTGAACTTTTGTAGACATATCTAATAGGAATATTGAGATAATACAATTTCATTAAACTATGGTCATTCAAAAATAAGGTATTTTAGAGAAAATTTCAGTGACCTTTTATGCAGGCAGTCTCACAGATCTGCATTTCAACGGATCACTTCTGTTGGCAGAGGGAGAGACAGAAAAAGAAAAGCTAAAAAGGAAAAAAAAAAAGCACTTACTTTTTCCATCTTAAAATACCTCTTTTGACACTTTTTGAGTTCTGAGATTGGGGTTTTGATGTTTTGGTTTAATTCCAGGGCAGACTAAAAACAAATGTCCTACCTTGAGAGTGAGTGTGTGTCTATGTGCGTCTGTGTATAAATAAGCAAAAAGGGAATGAGATATTACTTTAAATATCTTTGCATGTGAAAAGGCTAAATAAAAACTGAACAAACACACATTGTAAAAAATGAGAAACGGAGTGAGGACACCAGCATTTGGTCTGAAAAGGCAAATGATACAAACAGCCCCAAGCCTCCAGGTGCAGAAAATCAAACCAATGTTCTCTTGCATTCCAGCCACATCTTTTATTACATATAAAGTATAAAAGACACATCTCTCTAACACTTTGCAACAAGTGGCTGCTCATTACTAATCCCTCTGGTATTCACTGCAGGGTGATAACGACCACGATGCCCTAACTCGGTTTTACATGTGGGATTATTTACTGTTCTGGAAAGGCAAGGAGCCTGGTTCAGGGCTATGCAGTAGCATCAGTAGTATTATATTTCTTACTAGATGGGTTTTTTCATAGAAAACAGATATTTGAGGGGGTTATTTCCATCTCCAACAATATTTTAATCTATAGCTAGTATTTCAAAAGGCTGATTGTGCTACAATTTATTAATAAATTGTACTATAATACCATTATTTGTATTATAATTTGTATTGAGATTTGTATACCCTAAATATCTGCTTTGCAGAAGGAGTTTTATGGTTCTTTTTATTCTGTCCAACAGCCAAGTACTTCATCTGTTCAAAAATAAGTGAGCAGCCCTACATCTACCTGAACTTTACGGCAGTGCCAGAACAATCAGTCAACTTTGTCACAGCCACCACCTTCACCTTAGAGCAGATATTGAGACTGAGCAGGCTCTCCAGCTGCAGCAACAAGCAAACTTTGTCTTCTGGCCTCCATACCAGACATTATCTGTTGCCTCTGCCTCAGTCCCTGTCTTCTTGTCATTTAGTAAATAGACGAATTTGTTCTGCTCATTGATTGCAGCAACCCTGCGTGGGTGAAGCCAAACCTGGAACTGCAGCCACTCTGGATTCTGGCAGCTGTTTCCATCTTTTGCTTAAGAGAAAACCAGCCCTGGTGATTTTTCCGCAAATAATATAGAGTAACTGTAGAGAATAAAGGCTTGGTGGAACTTACATCAAGCATCACAATCTTATTGCAGTCTGAATGGAAAGCCATGCAACCACATGTCAGTAAATCTTCATTATTTATGAATGCATTCTGCAGCCCGTGAACATGATATATTCAAGGCTCTGGTTAGGGCTGGAAGAAAAAGGCAGAGTAAGGGACATACAAATTCCAGAGGTACAATCCAATGTACTCACTAGATGATTATATGAGTAATAAGGTCTTTTACAGCATTCCCAAGAGTATAGAATCACACAATAATTTGCTTGATTGAAATGAAAAAGTTTTGGGGAAATCTGTTTCTGGCCATTGGACTCTCTACATCTTGTCGACTTCAAATCAGACATGGAAAAAATCTATTTACTTATGAATTCCCTTTTTAAAAGGCTTAAAGCTTAGGGAGGTTTGGAGCACAACCTATGCTAACTAATGATATAACTGGTACAGAGCTAAAGAAACAGATACTTTCAATACAAACTGGCACAAGCACTGCTTGTTTTAGCAGTATAACAAATGCAATTCAGAAACCCTCGCAAGCTTGTGAAAAGTTTTATTTTTTCTTTTCCAGAATGCAACTATGGTTGCAAGAGTTCAATGATTCAAGTGGAAAAAAAAAAAAAAAAAAAAAAAGTTAGCCTTCTGATCTCACAGAAGGAATTATCTGCCTTTGCCTACCTGATTCCCAGGCATACTTTTTCTCTCTGGTTGCAGTAAAAGTAAGGGACAATTAAAGGTTCATTTAGAAACCTAAGTACTTACCCTCCACTCTGCAAGCCTTCAGTCACAATTTGAGAAGCAACATGTCAATAAATAATATGCACATATATGGATGTTAAGAAGTGCAATAAGTCCATTCCAAACCTTGTCAGGGATTTATCTGACAGGACTGGGCAAGGAAGAAATGGAAATTCTTATGGCAGTTCTAGAGGCCATGTACAAAAGATATGAGAGAAGTTTCAAAAGTATTAACTGAAGTATCAATGAATAGATAAGACTTCTGAAAATGAGCCCTCCAAGGCCTAGAGACTTTTCCTCTGGGGAAGTCAAAGAGCCTTTTATAACCTCTGAGAGTGGATTGAGGAAAACGGGACAGTTTTATCAAGAAGTACAGTTGACCTGATGGAAGGTGACAGGCTAAGCTGTGCAGAAACATTGGCATTTAGTTCTAATTTCTATCATATCTGGGATCTTCTTTTCAGTAACAAAATACAAGGAAAAGTCGGTGATTTATGCAAAGTAAATACAAGCAAATGTATTGTATGAAATATGAACCAAACAGTATTTCCAACTAAAAGGTTTGTTAGCAAAACCAGAAACAATCCTCTCTTTATAAATCAAGCAGATTTTAAATTCTATATTAGCCTCTGAATTTCTATACCAGGTGGATGTAGTTTCATTACTTCATCATCTTTTTCTCCTTCCATTCTATGTTTTGTCACACACGCCTGTGTTTTGCAAACTTGCAATTAGAATCTGACACAATAGATCAAAAATCCAGGATTAATAATGGTAATGTGTTTGATGTAAATGCCCTATATATACATAAATTTTTTTAATCCACCCATCAGAACTCCCATGGTAATAGATGTTTTTAGTGCTGGGTTGCAGGAGGCAGGCAGGAGAGAAGGATTTCCCCTGGCTGCCAGGGAAGAACTCAAATAGAAGTCTTGAGCATCCAGGTATCACTCCGTTGTTGCCTATTCCAGGCTCAGCAGCATCGACATCCACCCAACATTTCCTAACAGCTCCCATTTGGGGAGGATGAGCATATATTGCTAGCAAAATCTTTTTTACTAGGATCAGTGCTAAAGAGAAAAGCTGAGCCAAGTATAATATAACAGTACAATATAATTTTATATATCCATAAATTTTAGATACATAGTGATGTGTATATGTAGATTCCCAATTAATTCTACACTTTCTGGTTTCATCTGGACACAGAAACTGTGCAAAAGAAATACTCCTAATATCAGTGGAAATTAGAACATGCTGGAAATATTATAGGAACTTTCATTATTATTATTATTGAATGTTCTTAATACCAGAAAGGTTTGATTAATGGTCTGCAATACTGGGAACATCTGGGAATTTTTAAGGTTCACCCATACTAATTCTTCACTTTAATATAGGTTGTATAAAACCACAGAATGAGTCTGAGGGATTTGTTTCCACATGATGAAACCAGGTCTAAAACACAGGATTCTGGAAAAAAAATATTTATACAATGAGAAAATACCCAAACTTACATTATAAAGTGTTTTCTTTTTAAAACAATTAATGAGGAGTCTTATAGCAGTCTAAATTAGGCATAAATCAACACCTCAATAAGATTAGTAAGAAACCTATTAATATTAATATTACTAATACACTATGAGTGTGTATTTCTAATTACCAACACAAATTTCTTATTGCTGGTTCTGACCTATTTATTATTAACCACTGCTGCAAACATAAGACTAGGCTAGATGAATCACTGACAATTTGTGTGGGGGTATCAAATGATTCAACTCCATTGTGTCTGATCAATTTATCTCAACTGCAAATTTGCCTTGTTTTTCACCTTTAGGCACTATTTTTGGTTTAGGAAATTTGAAAAGATGGATCTTATTTAAAAAAAAAAAAAAAAAAAGAATATACAAACACCAGCAAACACCAGCCAGTTTCATGAGTGCAAGAAAACAAATATTCTGGGAAACAGTAAAATTCTTCTAAAATATGTAGTATATTTTCTGCAATATTGCCTATTCTGGCCTTTATTTTAGTGTTGGCTGGATAATCCTCAGTATAGAATGCTGTAAAATACAGTATTTCTTTTCAAAAATGAAGTTGCCTTAGTATGTGTGAAAACGGTCACAGAGAGCAGCATGTATTAACAATTCACATAAAAAGGCCACACAGAAAGTCATTTAAGTGCCTTTCTTTTCTTCCTAATAAGATGTTTTATGCAAATACCAATTATTTCTATTTCCATCATAAAATACAAAGAAACCACAAAATCACCACTAAACACAACTAGCAAATACAAGTTTTCCTGCATCCAGACATTTAATACTTTCACAGTGCCAGTGAATAATATGAATGCCAACAAAAGAGCACCTTAAACCTCTTAAGTGAAAAATTCATTTTTGTAAAATGCCTTTGATTATCTATATTACATCTCAAAACTACTCTGCTCTGCTTCTAGGGAGGAAGCTTACTGAACTCCAAATAACTCATTTCCAAAAGTTCAAACAACCATGGGGATACTAGCAGATATTTGATGAAGGATGCTTAGAACTGTACTTCTGTGCATTTCTAAATTCCTATCACAAATGTTCCCTGCTTATAATATTATCATTAGGATGATATTGTTCACTTAGGCTCTCCAGCCCTAATCTGAAGAAGTCCTTAAGCAGAACTTAAAGACTATTGAGTTTTAAATGTTTATCTCCCAGTGAAATTTAGGGTTATGTAACATCTTCATCCATCTGAAACAACCAATTTCTCAAAAACAAGAGAGACATAAGAAAAAGAAACATAAAAGCTGAAAACAGACCAGAACTTCAAGTCCGTTTAATTTATGCACATTTTAAGTATTGAAATCAATTACTGCCTAAACCTGCATAAACTCATTTTATATTAAAATGTTTTAACATTGAGCAACAAAATCATTTGGGTAATTACAACAAAGAAATCTAGATCATTTGGAAACTTTTCAAAGAAATGGTTAAATACTGCTGAGCAGTTCGTTTTTCTATATCCAATATACAAGGTCTATATAAATTAGCTGGTACAGCTCTCCTTGGATTAGAATCTCGACTGCAGAAAACACAAAGTAACAATTCAAGTAAGAAAATTATCACAACAAATTATGCCCTTATCGTCAAACTGAATACAGTTTCACATCACTTTTTAGGTTCAAATGAAGCAAATAATAATAACACTAAACAATGAATAGTCTTGGGTCTTCATCAGACAGACTTTATTTAATAACTTCTTTCCAGTCAACTAACTGGGGGACAGATGGTGGCTGATAAATAATTCCTGCAGAGTATTATGAGCGTTGAACACTTAACTTGAATTTTGAAAGTCTCTTATTTTTTGTAAAATAAAACAGCAGCAGAAGCAGTACCATTCTGTAGAATGGAGCTGTGCCTTGTCCATATCTCCAAGCAATTTGCACTTGACTAATACAAATAGAAGTTGTGTGGCAAAAGCCATAAATATAATCTCTTAGGTGTGACCTTGAAGAAGTAGCACAATTAAATCAATTTGATACTTATTCAGCCTTGATGCACTTGTAGCATCGTTTGTTATGTGAGTCTTTCAGACTTTTCAGCCAACTTAATCCATTTCAGTCTAATGCTTTTCTCCTGTCTTTAATTCCATACATCTTCATTACCAGCACTCCAGTTCAAGCTGCTGCTGAAGGGTTAAGCAGCAGATATTTATTAAATCTAAACTCAAACAAATGTTAGCACAGAGCAGCTACTGGAAGTCTAGAGATAAAAGGCCATTTGCCAGCTTAATTAAAATTAATCAGAAATAATGGACTGTCTTGAGGAAGAATAATATAAACACATAACACTAATCTCACAAACCCAAATTATACAATAATTTGAGACTTTAAGTCTCATTGATTTAATACAGTCTTTAGTGATAGAGAAAGGTTTAGGAAAGATCAGAGTAAGCTCCCTTACATGATAAAAATCATAACTGTTTGATTCAAAGTCCTGCTGCAATGTTTTAAAACAATTCATAATTAGAGCTTCTTTCTGACATTGATATCAGTTAGAAAGGCTTTCATAATGTGATCTTAATAGGCTATTAATACCAGGACAAGATTAAGGGATTTGTTCTATCCTTCATGAGTGCCTGTAGCTGCTGAAAAGATGAATGGAAAGTATCTATTCCTATTGATCAATGTAGGGCATGTTCTGGAGGTTCACTCCCATCCTCTTCATGGGCATTTTGAGAAAATCTAACCACCTAAGAAAGACTGACAATCCATAACTGTCACAACATTTTTGCAAAACTTAAATCATCCTGGAATTGTCCTGGGACTTAACATCCCTTTTCCTTCTATCCTTCTATTTCCTTCTATTTTATACTTCAGTTTTTATATACCTAAATCAAAAGGAGTAACCATAATTAGGGGAGGAAAAAAAAAAAAAGGCCTGTCTGTGCCAGGCCAGGCCAGACCATTACTACCTTTCCTGTCTTTGTTAAGATATTAGAAGTGATGAGTAAAGTATAGGCGCTTAAATATATTGTGAGGAAGAAAAGTTTAGGGGTATACATCCTGAAAAACCCATTCAGAAAATTAACCTCAATTAATTGTGCCTTATTATATATCTGCGTAAACACCTTAATTCAGAATTAAAGTAATCTTAATTCAATTTGACTTAATGTACTTAATGCATCTGGGTTTAATGCATCTGGAGGGAACAATTGGAGTGCTTATGATACCAAAATGGGCAAGGGTAGCAGAGGATATCCCATTCCTTGTCCTGCAAGGGTAGGAGCTTCTTTAAGATGAGTTAAGAAAAAAAAGTCACTGCTTATGCTATACATGATGCTCATAACGAAATGCCCACAAAGATATAATCAATCAACATGCATTTCAACATGCCGTCACCTGTCATGTAAATCTGAGTGATTAAAAAGTCAGTGTTGGGTGTAATCCTTGTTCTTTCTTCATAAACACAGGTCAGATCCCTAAGGGAGCGGTAGAACAATGCTCTTCTGAACACGGAGGCACAGAGCAGGCATTGGGACCTTCGTAATCCACTAATTCAGTCCCTATGGTAATGGGCAATCACAAAATTTTAAAGCTTGGTGCGTTATTTGGATAGATGGATGGATATTTTCCCCAAATATCCTGACTAAAGGTACTGATGAGCAGACACTGTCCCTTTGGGTTAGATCTTTTTAACCCCAGATGATTCAGGGGCAATTATCCCCAAGGAGCCTACATTTGCTGCATAAACTTTCCTTTAGTCTTTCTACTTTGACCATTCTAGTAGCCACACCAAGCCTTTATCCTAGTTGCAATTAATCTCTCTTGTTCTAGTCATTCAAGAAATAAAGACGTACTAATGACTTCTTCAACAGCATTGTTATTGCTTTATCTTTACTGACACAAAGTATGTGGTTAATTCTGGGATTGGGGTGTTCCCTTCTTGAGAACTCCCATGGGCACACACCTCATCATAACAGATACTAAAAGTAATTTCATCTTGCATTCAGTAGGCTGGAGAGGACTTGCTGGACTAACCAAACAATAATCAGGAAACTTCTTTATATTGTTATCTGCATAGATGTTGATTACAGTTTGATACTGAAAATTTACTAAAAGCATGGCAGGCTCAAAATAATCTCTAAATATTTTCTTTATTCTGAGATGCAACAGAGGTTGCATTTCTAGTGTAGCAATAGTCTTGCAATGAAGATGGAAAAAAAAACAAATAGATGTTTAGTTAGATAGTTTTTCCTCATGCATTTTTGGCACCAATACCTGAATAGAAAAGCCTGTAAAAAAAAACAAAACAATGATTTATCCAGAAAAGTTATGAAAAGAATGCACATTAGCTACTTTTGAAATAAATATTTAACCTATGAAAAAGCTTTCTATATAAAAAGGGCACTAAACCTACATTACTAGCCCATGTTGAAAAATATCACCTGTGATGCCTTCTAACTATTATTTTAAAGAAACACTGCACAAACTGGGAGGTCTAAAACTTGATGGGCTTTTTTTACGTACAACTGTTTGCAAACTACATTTTAACCTTTTATATATACACAAGCACAGAGGGAGAATTAATATTTGCCAGAGTAATGTTGATGCTTTTGGACGTGGAGGACAAAATATCCCTCAAAAGAAGCTAAAACTTTACAGTGTTGTTCAGCCTTACATTATTAAAGAGGCTTAACTCAGCCACCTCAAGAAACACAGTAAATAAAAAACCAGCAACCCACTTCTTGATAATGAAAAACAGTTTCATATGGGACACAAGTCCAAGCCAAGACAGGAAAGTCAAATTGTGCTGTTGGAAGAGGAAATCCTTTCTCTGATAAACATTCCCATCATATCAGTTCAGGCATCTGTAACAACAGAATTCTACAGCAGAATATGTTTTGTCATATAAATGTCAAATCCTTAGTATGCAGCTACGGTTACTTTGTTATGTACTATATATATATCCTATATATAGGAATTGTTTTCAGATCAGAAAAATATGATTTACTCACTCCTTTTCAAATTTAATCAGTTTTATTCTGAGTGAAAGTGTTCTTTTCCTAATTCCAGTGTGCAACTAATGAAACAAAAATTTCAGAAAACTATGTGACTAGCAAACTATTTTTGCTTACTACTAGCTATATTGAACTGATTAGCTGACAAGATTTCCTCTCCCTTACATCCAAAGCTAAACTGAAAAAACAACAATCTTCAGCTAAAGGACTTCAATGTATCTGTGGAGAAGTTACCACCCTGGACTCCTGTTCTAGAATGGAAGTCTATAGTGTCACTTTTCTTACACTAAAAAAAACCTCTATTTTAAACCCATTTAGATTAAATTAGTCACTATTAAGTTAGTCACTATTAAGTTCTTGCTAACTGATACAACACAAATATATGTGAGAGAAAGAAGAAACCTAGTTTTTACTTTGGTAAGTCAAGCCAGTTGGAATGAATGGAATCACATCCATTCATTCCATGCTTCCCTGTCCTTTAGACTTCCCACAGCAGATCTCTCATAGAACCACTGAGGCTAATATGGAAACATGAACATACCCAAGAGGGAAGCAGCACCCTTTATGAAACAGTAAACAAAAAAGAAAAATCCATGCAAAAAATATTGATGCTGGAATTAGTTTCTGGGATGCTTCTCCTTTTCTATGAGGCAGAAAGAAATGCAACTATATAATACCTGTTCCATATATCTCAGGAGGACATCACTGGTCTAACCAATTGTTTAACACTAATCTAATTAAACTCTGAGTAATCATTTTTACTTGATTTTAGCTTTGACTCTGAGTAATTATTTTTACTTAATTTTAGCTTTGAAGAGGTTAAACATTCTTACATCTGCTACTAAGAAAACCTTCCCTTCTCCTATTTCTTTGCCTGTCTTCTGAAGGTTCTTTCTTTTAATTAAGTATTAATGAACTTTACACATTTTCTGAAAGTCTCTTTACAAAACAGACTTATTTGTTGCTGCTGCTCTATGATCTGACTTGGACCATTATGTTTTCGGAGAAAGGTTCATTTTTTCTTCAGAGACCACTTAAACTCCCTAACTTACAGCACGCAGTGGACATGATGTTTCATTGTCTCTTAAAGAAAAAATGTCATTTTCTCTATTAGGATGGTTGTTTTATACAGAAACATTCTTAATAAAAAATATTTGAATGCCTCTATAATATAAGCTATGCATTTTCCTCTGTGTTCTTGATATTCTTGTTAAAGTGACAGCCCTGCCCTTAGAGAAGATTCTTGGAAGATGAGGAGTTGGGATAGTTGTGCAGTATAGTGTGATGTAAAGGATTATAATAAGGTATAGACTTTCAGCAGTTTGAGAACCAGAAACCTACAGCAATCTTGCACCTGCAGAAGTAGTCACAGAAGAGCCATTTAATGAAAATGCACTGTAATTGTGAGAACAAGAATGGTTCAGGAAAGCTTTATTGCATCTTTGCACGATTTTGGGACTGTCTTTGATTTTACCTGGAAGATTGCACACAGGAATCTCTGTGCATCTTTTAGGAAGCAAGCTACAAAGTGAATAACTGAAAAAAAACAGGGAAATGGTCTTCAGTAAGATAATTTGCAAAACTGGACATAGTCCATCCAAATCAATGGAAAATCAATGGAAAATAAACAGATAAGGTTGCTGTTCCTAAACAGATAAGTGTCATTTATTCAAAGGCAAAATATGACCAATGTGCTATTTTACCACTTCATTCATGGGCCCATGCCTCCATGTCTCAGTTTGCATCTCAGATTTTTTTGCTAATGCTGAATTAGGCTTCCCTTCCATTACTTCACTATCTTCTTTTCTCTGGTCTTTGCAAAGGTGTAAACCTTTGTTGTTGTTGTTGTTGTTGTTGTTGTTGTTGTTGTTGTTGTTGTTGTTCTTCTTCTTCTTCTTCTTCTTCTTCTTTCCTTTTTGACATCTACATTATTTCTGAATGTCTTTTTCCTTTGTCTTTACTAAATCCTTTCAGTCAATATGTGTTTTCACCTTTCTTCCTTTTTCTGAAAAATGAAATCAGTAATTTCACCTGCCCAGATGTTTTATTTGTTACCACTACCTAGTTTCTGATCCTTCCTATTTTAGGGTTTAACTACAATCAAATAAGTGAATAAGACACGATCATAACAGTTCAGTTATTCTTTTTTTCAACAAATACTTAACATATCCCCTCCCTATTTTTCCTAAATTTTAGATTTTAACAGACAGATGATAAAAAATACTACTTAGTCAAAATTGAAACAAAAATACATAATTATTCTCATCCTGCACAACTTTTCCATGGTGACTATTAAAAGATAATAGATATTTGCATAAAAGGGATCCAATTTATGTACAAAGCTTATACTAAATTATTTGAAAGTAAATTGTGAGGCACACTTGTGAGGCACACTTAAACAAAGAATTCGCATTGGACTGAAATATTTGTGATTCACAATGTGCCAGGTGCTAAAATGAAATTTACAGATTCATATAATGATTTTAAGTTCATAAAATATTTTCAAGTATACGTATGATCGTTTGTGCTAGAGGCAGCTGCTCAAGAAAATGCAACAGAAACTGACGGAAAGCTGTTTCTTATTTCAGCAGCTGTGTGATGAAACAATGTTGTCAAACATCAATCTAAAACCCTACTTTCAGATAAAAGAAAAAGCGTTCACAGATATTTTTACGTATTACTTTTGAACACTTGAGCGGTAACGGTTAAACAGGAAATGTTTCTAAAAAATCAAACATGATTTTTTTCCCCCCAAAAGTAGAACAGATTACTTACTCTACTATTTCATCTCCCACTTCTCCCCATATTATTTCCTGCTCACACTTGGCATTTTTTTAATTTCAACATTAGAACAGTGCTCCCACAAAAGACGCATTCCTGCTCTTGCTGAAAATATGCCTGATCTTTCCATACTTGCAAAGCTAGTTTGATAACACCCTTTTTTTCCCCCTCGCTGTTCATGGTCACACACTTTCAAGGACAGAGAGCTTCAAGCGCTATTACAGGTGAACTGCTTTGGAAAGCTCTGGCACAGCTTTATAAACATTTGCTTACCCAGAAATTGAAAGCATATATCTGGGCATTAGTGGGAGGTGAAGTTTGATTTGGTCAGCCCAGTATCTAATCTCAGTCTCTGCTGCCTACAAGGTACCTGATGAATGAAAGCAACAAAATCTGCAACTGAAAGCCTTGGTCCAGCAGCTCTTTATCTGAAATTCTTTCATATATTTCAGTTAAGGAAAACGAGGTTGCAGACACAGAAAAATGATCTTTTCTTAGAGAAGGTGAGAACTGATTTATGTTTTATCTGGGTTTGTATGCCAAGGCCTTCAAGAAGATTGAAAAAGTCAGTTTATGCAGTGAAAATGGATTGAGTTCTATACGTTTATCACTGAGTTTCCAGAATCCCATCTTGCTGATCCAAATTAGCTGCAGCAGACGTGCTCACACTTTTTTCTTCTATAACAATATATATCCTGGAAACCCCACTCAAAAATTGTATGTGGCCTAGGGCAAGGGAACACCTGCATATAACACTGCTCTCGGGGTGAAAAACACCAGAAGACACTAATGCCTCCAATAGATTGGGGAGTCTATGGAAAGTAATGCAGTACGACTGGAAGATTCAGAATATTTTTTCTTGTTTTGACAAAAAGAGAATAAAAGAGTAAGAGCATTCAAAAGTGGGATTATTCACAGCTAAACGAAACTCAATTAAAAGAACAATTTGAGATCTGTCGACAGGTGAAGGGAATTTATTTTTAAAGGAAGTTTAAAGTAAATATGAAGATCACTGTTGGGTAAAGAGTCTTTTGGCAGGTAATTGTAAAAGAAACAGCATTGATAGGATACTAGCCTAGGGGAAAAGCGTTCACGAATGTATGAAAAGAGAATACTCAGCTCCTGAAACAGCAATGTATTGTCTGCCAAGGAAAATATGGCCATTCGCCTGGAGATTAGTACTGAGGATGTAGGCATTGCATTATAAACAAAAATCTGTGAGGGGAAGTTTCATCCAAATTTATAAGGTAGTAACTGAAGTCAGCTCCTGGGCTATTAGACACATCCACAGCAGCGTGAGGAGCAGCAGGGGTGCGTTTGCTACTCTGCAGGGTGGTCACTTGCACTTTCTGGAGAGCAGAAACAACCTGGTGATAGTTGCTTTCCTAGCATGAAACAGCTCCAGACAGCATCTCTTTGCAGGTGGGAAGGATTACGACCCAGTGAAGAACATCGCTGCTGCCTGCCAGCCTCTCCAGCTGCGGCTAAGCCAACATTCATGACTTACTCCTTTCTCAAGACCGGCCCCAAAGTCACAGCACAGCAATATGTTTTCAATTAATGTCGTACTACAGTCTCTAGCACTCCATTAATGCATTTACAGCAAAACATGAAAGGACCTCAGCTTTTAAAGCTATTAAAATAAGTACTCCTTGATATCACCCTGAATTCAGATTTGCTATCTTTCCTTGCAATTCCATTGTGAGCAGTATATTGCTGTGTGCCAGCAAGATCCTGAATGAGCCCCAAGAGACAAGAACTGATGATTTGGGGTCATAAAATGTTTAAAAAAAAAAAAAAAAAAAAAGCTACTAAAAATAAAAATGTAAAAAGAAAAAAAGTCATAATAAGTAAGGTTTCACTAAAGATGAAATGTGCAGATAGAAACAGTACATTTAAATTTGCACACCAGTCCTGGTAGACAGGTCAACTGCCCTGGGAATGGATCTCTCACCCACAGAGCCCACTCCTATTCTTGGCCAGACTCCTGCTGGCCCAAGTGCTCCTCTGGCCTCTCTGATTGAGCATATCTCACTCATTGAAGTGGTAGAAAACTCAACCATTAAAAAAAAATAAAAAATAAAGAGAGCATTTCTGTCCTGTTGTTGTGTTGAAACAGCTTGTGAGAGGTCAGATAAGTGTCGGATATGGACTGTTCGGCCAAGGCTAAAGAAAGATAGTGGCCAAGGTAGAGTGGAAGAAAAGGAAGAAGACTGCCTTCTCTAAAAATATCCCCCAAGAGCTACAATTATTACATGGGTGAAAAACACAAGAGTACATTCTAAAATTTTCCTGTTGTGTTCTTTGCATTATTGCAATTAACGCATTATGCTCAAAGAGAAGTTTGGAATTCTGGACCATCTGAATTCCAGCAGACTATCCCCACACTGTGGCAGAACCTTCCTTTCTGTACTTACAGTAGAGAATATCTGTGATAATATTGACTGTATATGAATCAGCTAAGCATAGGTTGCTCAGAAATACCAGTTAGAAAGAATATATATTTTTATTTTTCCTAATATCCATTATCTGCTGTTTTAGATTCAATCCTAGAGCACAGTTTGAAAGAGGGCGGTAATCATAACAATTTTCACTTAATGGCATAGCAAAGGAGTAGTGGAGATATGACATCTTTACAAGACTTCCATCTGAAGGTGCATGTGCACTGCATGTAAAGCGCAGAATTCCAGGAAACCACGATTGTTCTTGGTTCCTTGGCAGCATCATCATGGGTGGCTTTTCTCAGAGCTATATAGATCTTTATTCCATTTGCACAGCTATTGGCTGCAACACACTTGACTTCATGTAGGGACTTACATGGATATGGACATTAATCAACATTTAAGTTGATTGCAGGGCTGCAGCTCCCAGAACTTGCCAGTGCTCTGAGCATTTTTTAAAAACAGATCATCACTGATACACAACAATATATTTTCTGGTTCTCTTGAGGGACAAGAGGAAAGAGGAAAGAGGAAAGAGGAAAGAGGAAAGAGGAAAGAGGAAAGAGGAAAGAGAATTCTTCAAAGTTCTGGTCATTTTCTTAAATGAGGATGTGTTGGCTGAATATACAGTTATGGAGAATTATAATGCTGTACTTAAGTCAGAAATATTGTGAATTATTTTACTTAAGATTTCAATTTAAAAAACAAATCAGTATATATCTTTTTGGTCTGGAAGTAAGACTATGTACATAATCTTTAAATTGTATTTAAAAATAACATGGTTAATTAAAGTTAGTATTCAGAACTTCCTGTTGGCAGCTGTTGAACACTGATCTCACTTGTAACACTGGAAGATTGAGGGACCAAACCTGAGAGACAGGAAATCAGTTCACATCCTGCTGTATGCAGACTAGTAGGGCTTGTTGGAGCTGTGTACAGGTCACAACTCAGTTAAAAAAACAAAAACCAAAAAAAAAAAGCCAACAACAACAAAAAAAAAACTTTAGTCTTAGAGTCTTAGAAAAGAAAGGTAGTTATCAACTTTGCAGGGTCAGAAAAACAAACTCTGATGTAATCCTGGCTGAATTTAGTGAAAATCCTTCCATTTCTCTAGATGTACTTTGGATAAGCAACAATARCTGAAATAGGTGACAATACAGAGTTTTCTACATATATTGGAATATGTACTATTGAATTAAAAAGAATTTGCACTTCCTTTCATTTTCCCTAGATACTTGTCTAATCAAGTTCTTCTGGCATGAATTAAAAATACTAAAAATAAATATCTTAAATTGCCTTGCTTAAGTGCCTTCACTGAAAATCGTATGGTATAGTATCCTTCAATATTTACTGYAGAGAAACAATATGAGGTAGCATACAGCACAGGGAGCATACCTGATGCTAAAATTCTGGTTTTGTGCTTATAAACACAAACCATTATCTGTCTGTGTCACTGTCCCCTGCCTGTCCTTTCTCATCATTTCCTCATCTTTCAAAATCCTCTATAGGAATTTAGAGCCTGTTACTATTTGCTATGAAACCAACAGCATTCCCTTGGGGTCAGCACAAGCCAATATGTCAGCAGGTCAGTATTTACATACACACATACCTCCCTTCCTGAGTAAAGCGAGGATGGAACAGCTTGGGATGGGGTTAGTAGCTTGGAAACTTAAGTCCACTTGTTGACTTCATGCAAAGGAATGAACAGTAATCACACAGGTGTGGGTAGAAAACATTGGTGTGTTTTCCCACAGGTGTGGGTACACTGGACAACTCTGTCCTTCAGAAACACTGAAGGATATAAGCCACAGGACCGTATATCTACTACAGCTGAGGAATTCAGTCAAACACCAAATGAAAGCTCATGATTCATCTCAGGCCAGGTTCTCACCAGGGTGAGAACTGCTGCTGCCAATCACTGCTAATATGAGATGTGCTAAAAAGCAGAGTACAAATGTGATGCTGCCCCTTACAGTCTGACTTCTTTGGAATAAGCCTACATTATCTATCACTTTGTGACAGTAGATTTTATAGAAAGGGAAACTGAGGTACAAAAGGCCTGTATTCTCTGGAGTTTGACATCAGCATCACACAAACATATGTGCGTGCACACATACACACACACAAACACACACACACACACACACACACCTAACCTCTTTTCCGAGTTACCTTCCTCTTCAATTGCAAATGAGAGCAGATTAGTCCCTAAATATTTAGTTTCTGGATAAACATGCAGTTGTGCTTGAAACCTGCAAATACTCATTAATATTTTAGTACCTTAGGTCTTGGGCATACAAAACACTTCACCCTTCAGTGAACTCATCCTGCATGGTTGAAACTAACCTGCAATTTAGTATGCCTGCATGTCTTTGAGAAGTTATCTGCTTATAAGCCTGAGTCTAATACAGAGGTGAATTATAAGCTTGCATGTTCATGAAACCTACAGAGACTGCTCACCAGAGTGCTGCTCCTTGCCCTGAAGCTGACTACAGCTTAAGCTCCCGTTACTCTTTCATTAAAGTTCAAATGCACATTATCTAGGTAGAATCAAACATTTCTGTTAAAAGTATTCAAAAATATATATTTTAACAGGATCTTCTGTTCCTGTCTTACTGCATTATATCAGTCAGGAGAAGAGTAAAGGTCTCATAGACTATTTCCTACCTATCTTTAAAGCAATTTGGAAGGTGTTATTTTGTTGTCACTGTACCTCTCCCTCCACTGATTGAGGACTCTCTCCTCCTCCTCCCAACTATATCTTGCTTGTGCTTTGAGATAAGACTTTGAAAGAACAAAAAAACTGTAGTGAGATCCAGAGAACAGCAGGATCTCTAATTTCTGTGCCTCTGTCTGCCGAAAAAGATGTCTCACTTTCTTCCTTCTCTGATCAAGGAAAAATGCTCTAATTAGCAGATACATGAATTAAGGAAATGCCTGGTCTCTCCACGCCAGATTGTGGTTTATCTTGTACATTAGAGCAGCAGTGTGGTTTCATACAGTTTATAGCTGAGAGGTAACATTAGATCATCTAAAACTGACAAACTATACTTTTTAGGTAGATTTTACCATATTTCTAGTCAAAGTCAGACTACAGCATTATAGTCCTTAGAATTTTAAATCGCTTCATGCCAAAATTAGAGAGCAGGAAAAATTGGAACATGCAGGACTCTAGGAAATGATTAGGTGAGATAGGCTCATATAGCACAGGCAAGTGAATCAGGTCATATATTGAAACAGTTGATAAAAGGGCACTTGTCAATGTGATGTRGAAAAGGGGGAAGTGGGAAAGGAAGGGAATTGCTCCTAGATGATCCCAAATCATAAGCTGGTATAAACCAGACCACCAAAGAGGAACACCCTGAGAGCACAAACCTGTTTCTGGCATGTGGCTGTGGCCAGCCCCTGTTGCCAGCAAAGTCATCAGCCCCCAGCAGCTCCCACTGAGTTATGGAGTGTGGGATCCATTCAGTTTGCTCTGGGAAACCCTGCCAGAGGGTCCAAAGACAATCCTACCACCTCTTCTGTGCTGATACCAAGAAGGAGAAATACTTATGAATTACATGAGTCTGTTTGCAGATGATGACAAAGAAGAAAACAAACAGTTGAGTCTGTTAAGAATCTTTCCCCTCTACTAAGTAGGAAGCTTGTACAGAAGGCAGTTCTAAAACCAAGACCCTGGTGACGCTGATCTTATTCAAAGTAATTAGAAAGCCATTCCAGTTAAACAAATTATTCTGATTTACGATAATACAAGTCAGAGCAAAATAGCACTCTGAGTCATCTTTTAATAATTATTTTCACTTCAACGGACATATGATGTCTCCTTTCATATGCAGATATTTATAAGTTTAAAATATAAACCAAAAATGTTATGCTTTGCTCAAAGGATATTTTTCCTTCTACTTCTGAAGAGGAAATCTCCTCTAAGAAGCTAGAAAAATGATACTATAGAAACAATGGGGAAAAAAATAAACAAGCACACGCAGGATGGGGACAGGGGTGGTGCAACATGTTTAACTGATCTTTCTTCCCTCCTCCTTTTTTTTTCCCCTGAAATGACATCTGCAAGGCAGGGACAGCTCCCATTATCTCCAGTAATATCAAATTAAATAACTAAAAATAGGGCTCCTAAACTGAGAAAGTAACGTCATGCACTGTGTGGAAGTGCTGATTTTGTTGACAGAATTTCTAGGAGRGGCAGTTTTCAGGGATGAGCACTAGACAATGGTTTGGAGCTAGATCAAATGGGCACCTTTTCCAGAGAGCCTTGGTTTTTACCTAACACCAGTTTCAATCTCAGCAAACCAGGAGCAACTTCAAAACCACCCAGGAGCTACTCTGTCTTAGGATGATCTTTATATGGCAACTGTCCCTCCCAGCTCCAGACTTGCTTTGCCGCCTCTGCTCACTGTGTGGCTGGAGCTCCTGCAGAGGCGCTCAGAGCGAAGCAGAGGCAGTTTTGATGAGTAATTTGCACAGTTTAAGCTCCAGCATCTGGGTATCGTTTCAAAAACACATCAATAATATATTGTTAAACAACTGGAAATTTTTATATATATATATATTTTTAACTTGAATATGGATAATAAAAAAACTTTTAGAGAAACAGTGAAACAAAACAGAAAAAGATCCAGTAATAATAAATTAAATGTCATTAAAACTGCTCACTCCATTTATTTAGAAAAAGAAATGCAAGGCAACAAATTTATCTCAAGTTTGCTAGTCCTTTGATTTTATGATAAACTTCTTCATACTCTCAATCTTTCGTTGCAGCTTTTCTTCCCTTACCTTTCCACCCACCCCCCAATAATGCAGAGAACAGGGTACCATGGCTAGATTGCAGCATCAGGAGCTGGTGTCACATCTGTTCAATAGCAAGATCAATGATTTTGAAGTCTAGGAAGTGCCTGAAGTGTTAGAAAGGACATAGACTTTTTATAACTGTATACAGGCCCTTTGATGTAGGACCATGGTCCATCAGCCCAAGGTACATCACCTTGGTACATCACCAGGTTATCGCCTGGTACATTTTGAGAAAGAAGCCCAGTTTGCAGCAGTGCATACCCTATACACTTGCATACTGCTCTTTGAAAGGTGCCATTCTCCTATAGTGAAAGTCCCTAATGCTGCAAGCATTTCCTTATGGGTTTATTGCTGGAGTTCCAGCGTTACACTAGTGGCCACACTGTTCCTGAGAGCACCTAAATTGAGTCCCTTTGCCGGCTGTGCTATTGAGCAAGAATTATTCTGAGTGCTTCAAGAGTCCAGTTTATTAAGAGAAGTGCCAACGCCCTTAAATTTTATCACCCATCTGAGTTGGGTTTGGGCGTGGGTCTTCCTTGATTTAAAAACTATTCTAGACTAATGGTCTTCTTCTCAGCTATAAAAAGGTTTGTAGGTAACGTCAGGATGTGTTTCTTCAGTTGGCAATGAAGTTGATTTTTGGCCCCTCATTTTGYACTGTTTTAGAACACATTAAAGCACCTGGTCATAATTAAATACATAGATTTTTCCACTATGCTGACAGTATAGATTACACCAACAACTCTTGATGGTTCAAATGGTCTGGATGAAATCATCATAAGCAATCATGAGCAGCAATGTTAAGTTTTACCACAGACATGAAAAAGGTAAAAAGAAAATATTTTTCTAACAGTAAGCAAATCATCAAGAGACTGAATACAATATTTGGGCTTTGTAGCCTCCATTAGGCTTCTGCAAAATGCAGTTCTTTCTCACCAGAATGTCTCACTAGAATGAACATGTTGGAATGCTTTAAGATACCAGCAAAATGAAGCTGTGCTTTCCATTAAAAAAAGTCCTGTGTTTTAGAAGGGAACCAAAGAACAAAACTACAAAATAATTTAGTGAAATTATTCAGCTGAATTCTCCTCTCCTTCAGTTTTAAAATCTTATGAATATTGAAAAAAAGTAAAGTGACTTTTCAAAACTAGCACTTACTCTAAGCCATTCTAAGAGTGAAGGCTGCATTGTTCTTGCACCTTTAGGTGAAAAAGACAGACAAGTTAATTGCCTATAACTTGCAGCCTTTTTTTTGGTACTAGATCTCATTACCACTTCCTTCTTCAGGTTTGAGGCTGTATAAACATCATTAAATGAACACATTAATTCAAAATATGACTGYCTGCTAAGATTTTTTTCTTAAGACTCTCAATAAATACCCCTAAAAAGTGACCCCATTTTTTTTTYCCCCAATGATTCATACCATCAACTTGTCCACGGTGACATAGTTTAGAAAAAGGAAATTTCCCATTTGCTTTAGTAGTTAAAAGTGAGAAGACTGGTCTCTATTACTGTCTTTGATCACTGCTACAGTTTTCACTTTATACTTACGTGCTTTTTGTAYGTGCAATAGAAAATCCCGCAGAAATTCATGAGAATAATCATCCTATGAAAAGAAAAATGCAACTTGATTGTACGGGGCTGCTTCAGCTTGTCTCTGCCTCAGTTTTTCAACCTGCTAGATATGCAGATGGTAATATTCTAACAGAAAGGTTTGAGTTAGTACTGTCTTAGACTTATTGGAGCTAGAGAAAAGCATAACACTAGCACACRTTACGTACACAACATTATTCCTCAGTTCTGAGTATACCTGAGACAAATGACATCTATTAAAAAACTATTATGAGCAATGTTAAAGTTTAACAAATAATTACTTACTGAGCCAGACACCTAGTGGGTTTTCAAATCTCATTAAAAACAAACAATTAATATAAATTCAGATTGAACTGAAATAATCAAGGATTTTATGCAACATTAGATAACAAAGATTTCAGATATTTGACACAAATTTTATTTTACTGCAAAATAAAATCTTTGTTTTAGATGGAATAAAGCTTTTTTTTTTAATCAAAAATGAAGCTTTCTTTTTAACACTAGGTTAGTTAATTCTTTTTTTAGACTCCTTTTCAATTCGGGTCACACTTGAAATGAAAAGTACAGCTATGTAATGATAAGTTGAAATGCTTCATTTAAAAGTTGTCAAAACAATATTTCTACATTTTTTTCTTTTTTTTTCCCCTTACTGAAAATACTTACAAAATGTCATTGAAATCATATTGTTCCCTTTGAAATGTTATTTTTAGCAAAGTATACACACCGATTAAGATTATTTTATCAGTCCAGTGGGATAAATAAAAGCACAAACCTAAATAGGAAAGCAATATAGGTCCAGGCAATTCTATTATTATCATTTCTTCAGTTCTGGAAAGCAGATAATGTTTTTCCCCACTCTATAGGTCCTCTTTCTGAATATAAACAGCATGTTCTCCATCTTTTAATGACTACTATGGAAAAACCACCTGAAGCTCACAGCAGTGTTAAGTACAGTGCTATTCCTTGCCAGACAGTTATGCTGACTAAGTCAAGAGCTATCTGAGAGTATGAGCAATGGGGCTCCTTACTTGCAGGGATGGTCATATGTATTTGCTCAAAGCAACTTCAGCATAGAATCATAGAATCATAGAATGACGAAGGTTGGAAGGGACCTCAGGGGTCATCGAGTCCAACCCCCCTGCTCACGCAGGGTCACCTAGAGCACGTGGCACAGGGCTGCATCCAAGCGGGTTTTAAAGATCGCCAAAGAAGGAGACTCCACAACC
>NW_020455788.1:2938709-2942397 GCF_003342845.1 Nothoprocta perdicaria | reverse complement strand
GGGATGGAGGTGAGGCTCACCAGCCTGTAGTTACTCGGCCTTTTTTGAAGACTGGAGTGATGTTGGCTTTCTTCCAGTCCTCCAGCACCTCTCCCGTTCTCCAGGACCTTCCAAAGATGATGGCGAGCGGCTCGGCTAGGACATCTGCCAGTTCCCGCATCTGAGCGGGGTTGCAATTACCAGGTGGGTAGAAAAACATATATGACAGGTATATAATTTTTCTACACACATCTTAATCTGGCCTACCAASCCATAGTCAGCACCTACATTAGCATATTTGATTAAAGTTCTATCTTCTTTTAATTTCAGATGCACTTCCTACAAAGCTGKAGTAGTATCTGCCTATAGGTAACATATCTTGTTTGAGGCTATATGAACATATGCAACATAATTGAAAAGTAGCAGAAAGTATTAAGGTATTACAGACAAGACAGGGAGGAAATACTTTACAAACATAAGGGAGGATCATAACATTTGAAGGATAATTGATGCAGAGAAGAGGACCTCCTCCCTAAATTCTTTTATCACAAAATGCCTCAGGAAGAAAAGGCCAAATAACTGCTGCACATAAAAATCATACTGTTTCAGGAATACAATAATTAGAGTCCAAAATACAGCATTTTACAAATGTATTTCAGGGATGGCAGTTGTGGGCAAACTTGGGAAACATCTTTCCCTCTTACAAAAAGAGTATTCTTCTAATTATAGTTCCATCATATTCTTCCAGAGCATCACAAGCACCAACAATTTCATCAGCTACAGAGTACTCAAGTTTGGTGCAGGAGGACTGTAAGCTCAAAGTGTAGAAAAGTGATTTTCTACATATACTTTGCTTCTTGTTATCTAATTTTAGAACAGGATACTGATCACTATAGCCCACATTTTCAGTCTGCTCCTATTTAATATCACTATTTCTTAGATTAAAACAGCTGGTGATGAGGACCTAGCATACGCACAACACATGTTTCCAAGTTTTTACTTCAGATTAACTTTAGTTCTGGTACCAATGGATCGTTACTGGCTGGGGTGCACGGGATGCCCTGCCTGCATGCACACTGTGGTTTAGTTTAGCTTCTGTCATCCTGTGATGACCATACCAAAGCACAGTCAGTGTGACTAGGAGATTCACTTAGAAATGCTCTCCTGATCTGAACTCTCGACATAGGCACTCTGTATGAGAAACAGGACACTAGCCTGCATTACCTTTCCCTCTAACCCATGAAAGTGCTTTCTATGGCAGTCTTTGTAGGAAAATAACAAGCAAGACATTTCTTTTTCAGGTCAAAATTTTGCTTCTCAGTGAGAAAGGTTTATTTTATTTGTATTGATATAGAAAGGCTTAGCTCATGTTTCTCCAAGATAACATTTCAGCATGTAGATTTTAAAAAACATACTGGAAAAATATTCCCTGTTGTAAAAGTATTTCTTTAACTATCTGAACAAGAAAGATGGTTGTTGTGATTTTTGTTTCTATTGCTTATTTTTTCTTTAAACGATGATTGCAAAGAAAGAGTTTGCCTGAATGCCCTGATGCAAGTTACTTGATAACAATAAATGCTTATAAATTATGCGGAGAAATGTGTACTTGTGTGCTGTTATTTTTTTAAAGTAATGATTGCCAATGCTATATAAGTAAGGTAAATTTAGAAGCCAAAGATATTACAAGATACATAATATGCACACTGACTACAAGCTCTTGCCTAGGGATAGAAGAATTTCCATTTACACTCTTTGAAAAAGCAAAATATTCTCCAGAATACTCTCTCCTTTTGTTTTGTTTTTAGAACCAATTCTGTGTCTACACTGCTTGGCACCCCCAGCAGTTTTTCTTTTTTATTATTCTCCTGTATGCTGGCCCCACATTAGTGCTACTGCCACTTATTTGGAATTAATTATTGCTATGAAGTACATTAAATTTGGATATTTTATTGCAGAAATCAATATGACTGACATTTGAATAAAGCGTTCATTATTTTAAAGTGTTTTATAGGGATTATTTTCATTTAGTAATGGGAGAAAAAATCTTTTCTCCAATTAACTACATTTTAACTATATACATATTTTTCTACTTTTGACCTTTGAAAAGAGTGTATATAATGGGTATCTTGAAACAAACAAAAAAACATTAAGACGCATCTTAAAAAGTAACAGCAAGAGAATATCAAGATCGTTCATGTATTAATATTTTAACTTTTCCAGGAATCTCTGAACAGCTTGAAAATATCAATACATTGAATTTCACAGAAAAAGGAACATTTTTTTCAGTTGAGTAGACTAGGCAACAAAGTACTAAACAAGTTTTTTGTTTTGTTTTTAAGTTGCCGATATCTTCTCTACTACCTTTTAGCTGAGATCCTGTTTAACCAAAACATTTCATTTATGACAGAGACATCCACAACCCATCTTAACGACAACCATGCAACCTTTCTCCTGGCCTGAATTTCTAACCCTTCAGGCATCTGAAGTCATGGAATTTCTTTTTAGATTATGTGACATTTCTTTGGTTATTTAACCATACAGGCCATCACATAAAAGGTGTTTATTGTGTTAGTCACCTATGTCTCATCCATTTGCTTAAAAARTGTTAGATATTGTGAGAACTGAAATTCTGCACTTTGCCTGCAAGATTGTTTTTCATCTCTTTCCACTTAATGGGCTGCAGTGAAAAATGCAAACGCCCTAGAAACAGGGATGTAGACAATCGGTTTGTGTCTTTTCCCTGTGAGCATACAAGCCACTAGCACGGAGAAACGTTTCCATTTGCCACCTTTCCTTTTTGTAGAACAACTCTTACATTTCTAGGGGGAGATAAGAATATGAAAAATGTTCTTACCTGAAGTACTGTGTGTTTGATAATTGGCTTAGTTCCCTCTGTACTGCAGATAGGATAGATGTTCTTAGATTGAATATCATTGCCCTTTCTTAGATTGAATATCATTGTCCTGTGTTTTTTAGTGCTCTACATTAGATGGTTGTACAAACAGTCATCCTTAAGTGAAGTTAGTCAGAGAACAGAATTTAGGTTGCTTCCAGTGTATTGTCACCTCTTTCTCTGCATCTAACACTTCAAGCTTTGGATTTGGCCTGGAAACATCCATCCATGACTATTTCTTTGTTCTTTCAATTCAGAACGCGTTACACAGAATATCTGAATTTTATTCTTGCACTTCACTGCACTGAAGCTAACTAGCTAACACCAATGTTAGCAACACTTTTGCAGCATTCACAGTCAGCACCTGTGATCAGCACAGTTTCATTTCATTTTTTCCCATAAAAGTTGCTAAATACCCATCATCTGAGTCATTTAAAATTGCATTGCCAATACAAAATATGTTTTAAGGAATAATCATACCCTGATGGGAATGGATTACATAGTTTATTGGGTCTATTCCATCTATAATGGCCATGATGGTTTCTTGAGTGACTTATGCTGCACTAATCTCCTACTTCATAGCAGAAATGGATTTAGAGCAAATCTTTCTCCACAGGTGGCATTTTCTAGTAATGAATTCTGCCACTCAATTATATAATCAGAGTAATTTCTTCATGTTAAAAAAAAAAGACCTCTTCTTGAGTGGCACATAAATTACTACTGGATTAAATTAGTGGTATCTGCCAGGGCTTTGAGATTTCTCCATCTGACAGCACAGTACTGGTAGTGATGATGATGGAAAAAAAAAAAAAAAAA
>NW_020455788.1:2895071-2938679 GCF_003342845.1 Nothoprocta perdicaria | reverse complement strand
TTTTTTTTTTCTGCCTGTTTTTATGGTAATATGTGCTTTAGGTATCTTTAGGTATCTTTAGGTATCTTCCAATTTATTATTCCCAGAAGTATCACAGCAGATATTCAGTGTCGTTAGCTCCTGGGCAGAAATGTTCATCTTTGACAATGAATGGCCAGTTGACTCAAATAGGCAAAAAGAAAAAAAAAAAAAAAAAGATGTTGACATTAATAAAATATTTGGTTTACAAATGGCAATAAAAGTTGACTAAGTATAACTGTCAGTTTGATTTACCTTTCTTCTCAAAGCTAACACAGCATTAACAAATTCACAAAATCGAGCCTATCTGCTGAGTGCAATGGGATATCATATTTTGCATACACAGAAAGTGGAGAGAATACTAATAAGTATTAATTTGTTAGTATTAGACTTAGTCCCATGGTGAGACCTTAAATAAAACAAACAAAATGTGTAAGGCTTGCAGTGTCATCATTAACGAGCTCCTAAACACTTAAAACCTGATATTCCAACCCCCTGATGAAGCGAACAATCCTGTAAGAAAAAAAAATAAAATAAATAAAAGGCAAGTGGAGCCTTTTACTTGCTTATGTAAGGAGAATGAGACAAATTACGTGAGAATAACTATTTACAAAGAAGAGATGAATATTAATGGATTCACAAACTCAATTCTATTATTTTCAAATTAATTGCAAAGGGYTTTTGCCTTCAGATATTATAAATCACCACAAATCTCACCACAACTGACTGAAATGAGGTCTTCAGTATAAGGCTTGAGAAACCTTTATATGGGTTTATGGGTTTCTAGCAAAAATCACCCTGAGTTTTATTACTTTATTACTATYGATACTAGTGACTTATGCTAGGTTAGAGCTAGTTTTGTTACATACTGCACAGTGCTGAGCACACTATAGCCTGCCCTTGCCACAGCAAAGTGCTACTGTAATGTATGTTATCTTATCGTCAGCTTAATAATTACTATTTGTGCAGATTCCTTCAGTCCTGATCTATGGCCTGCTCCATTGCTCCAAGGTTTCTAGCTGGAGAAAAGAAATGCAGTAAGATGACTTTCCTAACAGTATTTCCCTCAAGACTTTCAGGTTTAAGTACTTTGAGAACATGGAGCTCAGTTTTCCACACATCTGCCCATTGCATAAAATAAGGTGTAAAGAGTCTGCTCCATTCTCCTCATTACAGGTATTTATTTAAAACATTACCTATGCATTTAATTGTGCAGTGTAGAAAATAAAATCTTTTAAACACTGCTCTTATTTTCTTCTCCTTGAGACATTTTAACAAGTCAATTTGATAAATCAGTATCTGTTAGGATCATTTGGAAACTTTCCAGTGAAACAAAGGACCATTATTTGAGTCCAAATGTTTCCTTTAAAAAGAAAATGTTGTGTTTGATAATCTTCTTCAAAATGTAAGTCATGTTCCTTCGTCCCTAGAGTCAACTCACCAAACAAATTGTCTGAGTGACCTGTGACCCCAGTTTTTGGAAAGATTCAAAGAGAACTGCTTAGGGACTGGGACATAATGCTTCACAGATCCACTATAATCCAAAATTTTATCCTTCAGCACACAGTGCTGAAAGAACTGCCATTTCATTTCAGAAAAGTGGTCGGGTTTTATTCATAATAATACTAGATACCTCACAGAACAAAACTTCACAGCAAATGATTAAAAATAATTGAGTCATAGGGAAAATTTCTGTGTGGATTTAGGCAGATTGTCCAACTTCATGAAGGAAGCAGATAGAAAATATAATACGATAACATGGAAATTTTGAGGGAAAGTTGCTATTCGGCTTTATTTCTATTGATAGGTTAGACAAAAATTTTGAAAATAATGCACTGAATAGAATAGAGAAAATACTATTTTTATGTTACAGTACAATCAGGAACTACTGAGTTAAGTTAGGGATAATTTAAAATACAGGTCCTTGCATTTAGGCCAAGTTTTTAATTCATCTTGTTAGTTTTTTATTCTGTATCTGCAGAGACCATAGAGGAGATAACTACATGCTTACTTGGCTTCTTAATATTACATTTCTTTTCAATCACACAATGATTTTACTCATATTGACGGGGTTCTCCTCCAATAAAACTATTTTGTTTTTAATAATGTACTACTATAAGATCTAAAGAAGAAAATTATCATGGCAAATGAAAAATCTCTAGACCCTGAACCACAACTCTGCCTTAAAGTTTAAGCTACTACATTTCCTTCATATCCATCTTTTAAGTACCATTATAACAGCTCTTTGACACCATGGTCCTCTTCGTTCTCAGCTGAGCTTATGCTCTCCTGCTGTAAAGCAATTAACAGAATTATTAGATTTCTCATGCTGACATATCAACAGAATATCTTAGTTTCCCTCTCCTGAATGAAATACATAGTTCTCCAGCATCAAATTCTCTGCCAAAGTCATCTTTTCCTTGAATTTCACTGAACGCTTATGACGTAACAATTTCAGATACACTTGAGAAGCCCTTAYTTGTTCTCAGCAGCACTTATTCATGTTTGCAGTGCCAAAGATGTCATCTATCTAAAAAAGATTAGCATTCGCATGTGTGCAGGTCTATTGTATCAAGCTGATACAGTAGGCTTAGAAATATTTTATATTATGTTTTCAGATTTTTATAGCTTTGTAGACAGAATTGAATATATTTTCCATAAATATTGGAGAAAGCAAGTAATAACCTTGATATTTGAAAGAAGCAATGTGTAAAACAATGAGCAGATGGAAGATTTTTATTTTATTTTTCCTTCTTACACTGAAGTGGGTGACATTTCAAATATTCTTGACACTAAATCTAATCCCTTTCTCTGATAACTGGTATTACTCTTAGTCTTTCACTTTGGTTTAATAAAAATAACGTTACACTTGGAATGTTTCTTACTTTCTGTTTTCATTGTTCTCTTTGTGTGCATGTAAAACAGACTGAAAGAAATCTCTGTTTACCTTTGTCACTGCTCTGTCTCCATTTAAGAGCTTCATTTTGCTTTTACTGAAGTCAAGGACATTATGTTCACTGCTTTTCAAAGAACTGCTTCAAAACTGAAGTGAGCCATCACATCTGAAAATGTTTCTTTGTCTGTAYTGGCTATAAATTTCTTAATTAAAAGAAATACAAATTCCATCTTAGTTGATATGATCAAAAACAAAAGAATGCCGTATGACTTCCTACAATCTATTTCTGTTTGATCTGAAGAGGCAATCTTAAGAAGCACTTTAACACATGGTCATGTTAAGCCCTACCCCTATGTATTGCAGCAAACTAGCTCTACTAGCATCCAGGTCATCACAGACACCATCTGTGATGGAGAAATATATTRGAAATTATGATTTGGATTTTCACAGAATCACAGAATGGTTAAGGTTGGAAGGGACCTCTAGAGATCATCCAGTCTAACTCACCTGCTCAAGCAGGAAGTTAGGCACAGGGTGGCATCCAGGAGCCAGTTTTTGAAGATTTCTGGAGAAGGAGACTCCACAACTTCTCTGGGCAGCCTTTTCCAGTGCTCTGTCAYCCTCAATGTAAATATGCTCTTCCTCACATTTTGGGTGCTTGTTTTCTCTTTTCAGTAATTTGATGGGATAAAAGTGACAATAATCCTAATTTAAGAACCTCTGGTAATACCTGTAGTTGGACAAGACGGACTAGGTAGATGAGTTCAAGTATATCTAAGAAAAGGCCTGTCATGCGTTGTTAGTTTTTAGGGGACCCTTATACAACTTGAAGTAGTTCTGAAATTATATGTTCTTAATAGCAAGGAAGATGTCCAAATAATTTTCTTGAAGAAAGAATTCTCCTCAGGATGTATAAAACTGTAAGTGCATAAAGCCACAGCAACAGTGTCAACAAATCAGCTCACTGATCTTGCACAGCAAAAGTAATARTAATAAAGAATAGTTTCTTCCATGAAAGCATGAATTCCTGCTTTCTGAATGTTCTGCAAGCTCTGGCTGATTTCTCCCCATCCTAGCAATGCTCTTAAAGAGAAAGAGGCAGAGTATCCAGATCCTCTATGCAAGAGATCTACTTTCCTTAATTCCTTCCTTTCCTTGCTATATCATACACTCTCATCCTTTACATCTGCGTCAGCCCACTGCAAAGTATCCAGGAAGGATTTCCAAGCCTTTYGCACTCAAAGACATTGAAGGGCCTACCAAAGATGTAAGAAATGTAAACATTGTCTTTACAATAACTTCCACAAGCTTAGACTCTCACATAGGCCCAATGCTGCTTTGACAGCTCCCATCGAACAGTTGATACCCAGTCCAGCTTGTGCCYTTCCAACTTCGCTCTGCTCTCAGTCATTTAATAAATACGTTAGACCTCTCTTCCTTCTGGATACCTTACAGAAATACTTAAAAAGTTATAACAGCAATAATTAAAAGGAGTCTTAAGGCCTCGTTCCCCTTCTGCTCCCAACCTAATAAGTGACTAAATCTRAAATTCTTGCATGTTTTAATCCAGATAGAGAAAAGCATATAATAATATAAAATAATATCCTTTTCTCTAGTRGAGACAGTTGCCCATACCTCCTTACTTAACTCCATAGCTCCTCAACTAACGCCTTGAACCTCACTGCAACAAAAATTCTGTTATRTGTAAATAGCTGTGATCGTCTGTGGCTTATATTTTAGCCATCCAAATGTTCCCTTCTTAGCGTTTACACCAACTAGGTTGTAATGTAACAAAAAAAAATCATATATATWTATATTTGGAAATAAAGAGCCTCAGACAAAAAAAAAAGGAAAAAAAAGTAATAATTTAACTCACTATTAAAAACAAAACCAAAAAAAATGATAACATGAGAATTTTTCACCTCTCATTTCTAAATGTCTCATTTAGCTGCATAGTGTCTGAAATCTATATTGTGGAAAAGGTATTTTTTTAATTCTATTTTTAGACTGCAAATAGCCCTATTGTAACCATATTAACTCAAATATTCACACAAGTAAGAAGATATTCACACTGAGTAAATACAGCTGACTATCTTCARTGGACCTCTGTAAATTCACAAACTGGGATCTGTCTCAAATGTATTTGATGTAATAAAAACACAATGTTAATACATGCATAAATTACAATTACCAGAATAAATATTACATTAGTTATTCTTACTACTAAATGCAATTACATTGCAAACAGTGCAATTCTCTTGCAAACAGTGCAATTCTCTTGCATTGTCATTTCTGCATACTATGAATTACATTCAAATATATATTTCAAAAATAGTACTACTTCTAAAGAAAGTACTATTTAAGAAATAAAACAATGGAAGGGCAGAATCCAGTTTTTGAAGGGATAAAGATATAGGTGACAAGTGATAAATTTTGAAATTTGGGGGACTGTCCTATGGGAGCTGTCCCATGACTTCTTTGCTCCACTTGGAAACCGAAGCCTATTTCTATGCTCTTCTTAATCAGTAGCACAAATTACCTCAGTGGCACAGTATACAGCTGTCAAAAACCACAATCCTCCTACCCTGTATGACTGTTTTGAGAATATTTCACAGGCCTTAAATCATTTTCAGCCTTTCTCTGGGAAACAGCTATGTTAACTAGACTCTTTCACTAGCCAAATAGCAGGAGGCCCCTGCAAACTCTCCCATCAACAGCCTCCTACTACACCCATCCGGTAGAAGAAAAAAAGCTTCCCAAAGAGATACTGAATCATAGATCATTTTAACCCAGTTAGTGAGTAGAAATGACAATTAAAAAGCCATATTAATAAAAACAAGCCTCATTAATGAAAGAATAATATTGTCATTATTCTATAACCTTAGTAAGCGACCCTTCCCATCCAAAGCTTAAAAAACACAACATTTATAAAGAAGAAATTCAAAATTGGTAAAAATTGAAGGCCTTTATATATAGATATATATATATGATTTTACTGACTTGGATAGGAAAGGAAGTGCACTCTGCAATAACTGAAATATATTTCAACCTCTGTGACTCTACAGCTACCCATGAAACTTTCCTTCAGGAATCMCTGCAGATTGGTTTAGGCACGTGCAGTCAGCAGACCACAGGGCTGGCTTATGCGTAAAGAAAATGAAGTATAGTAAATGAAATATCATATAACACTGTGCATTACGTAGCAGTGTCAGAACTTGTCCTTTGTACTTATCATCACATAAGTAACATTCATAAGTTAAAATGAGAAATTCCAATGTATGCTGTTCAAGTAGRCATTAGAGGTTCATGCTAAACACATGAATAAGTCTTGTAAATACACTGTAAARTTTATTAAAATCAGGCATGCTTCTCATTGCCCTATTAGCTTTGGAGGTGCAGAAGAGGCCATGGAGAGTAGCAGCACCGTGGCACCCACAAAGTTGGGCCAAGGTATAGTTTGAGTATAGGACCCCAAATGCTCATCATTGCCTTTCTTCCTCAGCACCTCACAGCACCCTCTGTCAGCAGTAAAAGCAAACTGATTTGGGGAAAAGAATGCACAACCAGGTGTTTTCAACCCCAGCCCTGCTGCTGCCTCAGTAGTCCTTGGATTGATCTCTCCCTGCAGCAATCCTCTGCACCACAGACCTCTACACATGCCATTTGGGGAAGCACACACTTTTTGGTCTGCCACAAGTTTATAACTTAAAAGCCAAGACTTTCTGCTCAATCTTATTTACAATTCAACAACAACAAAAAAGCAGCAACTTCATCTACTTACAAACAGAGGAGGTTTTTAAGGACTTTCCCATCTCAACTGGCCAGATACACCTGCCACCTCACTCCTGAAAGACCCTTGCCAAACACACCAACAAATCCACTGGTACATACTTTCTTAGAGGCATGCACCTTAGGCCCTCTCTCCCAATATCCCCTCCTAGTTTCTCTTGAAGAGTGGGACCACCTGCTAGGCTGGGACTTAAAAGGCTCCTGCACCTGCCCCTATTGTGAGTAGCCTGCTGGGTAACTTCTGGGCAAGAGTACTGTCTTATCACAGCCCAAAAATATCTCACCTGAAGTTTCAGAGAAAAAAATTTAAATAATTCTTTATTAAACAAACAAACAGTGCACATAGGTGACTTTTTTTTTTTTAATAAAAATTGTTTTTTCAGCTATGCCCCAATGCCTTGCTTCCAAGAGCTCCTGCAATGATTTCAAACACTGCAGTGAAAACTCAAAAATTCTGGTTGCTCATTTCTTGCTTGAAATTATGGTCAAAAGATATTTTTGCAATCATTTCCAAGCAGCTCAAAGGAATAGTGTACAAAATTAAATAATTTAAGAAGGAGAAGCTCTCTAAAGGAGATTATAATGAGCAGTAATTACTGTGGAAAACTTCAGGCTGAATGATTACTTGCTTAAGTAATGATAGCCTAAAAGCTGAATAATCTGCTCTGTTCACATTCATATGGGACCCTGGATACTGAAGCCATGACAACTTTTTCTAAAACATAAAAAAGAAAAGGAGTAGGAAGGCAAAAACGTAGCAGATAGATTCATTTTCACTGGGGAGAAAATCTCCGTCTGGGAAATGGTAAGGGAAATCAGACACTTTTCTAAACAATCAGTTTAGGGCAAAATCCTTCTGGAGACACTCAAACTGACTAAAGGGTTTTTTACTATTTAAGTCATGAGCTAGATAATTCATCTGAATTATTATTATTAATAATATTAATATCACGGTTATCATCATAGTTACTGAAGAAAACAGGCTCAAAGTGACAATCAAGTGCTTCTTTAAAACATAGGTCTCTGTTCAAAACATATTTAAAAAGCTTTTTTTTAATAAAGGTAGATGATAGCTAGAGGAAAGGAAATGTGCTCATTTACAGAGAGAAAAGCAAGGCTTTCATTAAGGAGCAAATGAATAGAAATCGCCTAAGTTAAGTCTGGAACACCTTATTTTTCTCTTTAAACAGACAATAAGTCCAGGAAAAATAGAAAGGTAAAGAATAATTCTCTGTTTTATGTACACACACGCACTCACTCAAACATMACTGTCCATGTAACATCTCTTGACATTTAAAGCAAGAAGCAAAAACTTTCAGAAAAATAATATTGAGAATAATTTTTTCTCATGTTTCTTCACTTATATTTATTTTGCTTAGCTATTTTATGACTGAAAAAATCCTGTAAGTCCTAGAAGGGTTTCAGATAACTCAAATATCATGTCAAAAATAGAGGTATGATTTTGGAGGGTTTTGCCTCAGAAAGACTACAGGAAGATTTGCAAGAATAGCCTAATCTGCAGACCACTAAATGTCTTCCAGAATCTTGTGACTGAAGGTTGTGAATTTTTCAGAATTCCAACAAAGACAGGTTATAAAATCAGTAGTGCATATTATGGTGATTTGAACAAACAAAAGTTTAGAGTTTAGTTTCTGTAGCTTACTGTTTCATAGATAGATCTATGATAGAGGTATATCCAACACAGAAGTTCTATTTAGATAARCACACTTACTCAAAATTTTCTTAGAAATCAGCCTGGATTCTTCAGAGTAAAGACAGCTTCCCCAAACCCCTCATTTTTTGTTAGCTTAAAATATAATATGGGATTCTTTTTCTGTATTGGTATATGTAATCACTTTCTAGACAAAAATGAATGTAGGTAACTGAAGGGGAAAAAAAAGCAAATCAAGAAAGTTTACTATAGTTGCTGTGCACAGAAAAAGTCATCTTGACTTTTAGCATATGTAAAAGATTGAATGTTCTTATTAATTGCAGATTATTAAGACATCTTCATATTTTTTTCATGTTGTACAATAAGACAGCTGGTATTATTCCTTCAGCAATACATAGTACTTTCCATAGCTGACTGTGAAGAATGTATTTGGTGTATTATCCATATATAAGAAGACGCAATCAAATTAGCAATCCACATTATTCACATTATTCAAAATTATTTATATGAAACGTTTAATAATTTTATAGTTATGCTAAACACTGTACATCCCATTTATGTAATTTAATAGCATGACTGTTTTTTGAGAGAAATAACTTTGATTTCAAAAATCATTATCCTTTCCTAAGCATTTACTCTCATTAAGGCATTTATTTCCATGACTTGTTTTGCCATTCACTAAATAAGAGGTGACAAGGTCATTATTAGTTTGTATTGCCTTCAGCTATGATAACTGGTGAAATTCTATTAATTTAAGAACTTGTTTTATCTTAGTCAAGAGTTGGAATTCTGAAATGATTTGATATTGACCTACTTGGAGCCCGACAGTYGTTCAGGGTGAAAAAGGTTATTTGCCAGATGATGCAGAATGATTGTTTGACTTCAGCATTTGAAAGAGTTGAACAGAAATAATAGTTCTTTTTTTCTTGCAACAGGAAGATCACAGATTTGTTATTTATCATTGTCACAACTTCTTCATGCCTATAAATCTTTTCATTAACTGATAATAAAATGGGTAGTTAAAAATGAAGCAAACAGTATGCTCCATTCATTCATTTCATGGTGATTTTTGCTGGTATTGCCTGAACAAAGGTTATTTAATAGGGATAGTATTTATAGTATTAATAGAGATTATTTAATTCTTACAGCACCTGAAAGTCCAAGCTGCTGAGCACAGTGTGAACAAACTCTTGAGGAAGTTATTCCTCAGAATAACTAGGTGAATATTTTGGCTGGTCCATCTACAGGATTAGTTATTTCCCTCACATGCCACAGAGTCTTCTCATACCCTCCTTGATAGCCTGTATGGAAAGTCAAACAGATAATCAGAACAGATAGAAATGGTTTGTAAGTCACGTCCTATCTTAAGATAATTCATTTGGCCTTGATCCGCAGGATGCAACTATCATAGTTATTCATTCATCAATCTGCAATAAAATGGAGCAATCATTACAAATAATGTGCTACAGAGATATTATTTACCTTTTCAAAAGAAGTCAAAAGGGAGAGCTCTGAGTGAATGACTTCACTGTCCTTGGGAATTTGGTTGCCTGGGATCAGGGTCAACTGACATAAGTTGGTACATCTGTGTAAGTATCAAGTGTCCAGCCTAAATGAGATTTGTTAGGAAAGCTCATTGTGGTCATTGGCAATGACTTCCGGGCTATGGCTCCCTCAGGTCCTGCCCACGATGCATTTATGCCTATGCCTCAGCTTGGTGCTATTGATTCAGGGCAAGAGCAAGGACCAGAAACTTGATTGCCTGCCTTGACCTGCCTCAGCACTATAGACTTGCCCRAGGATGCATTCTCTTGAGAAGACCAAATTGAATATTGTCTAGTTTGTTGTTATTTTTTTTATTTCACCATTCTCTCAGTATCTGGATATGGGTATTCATCTAAATGTCAGAAGACTCAGCAGTAGATCACTGATAATCACAGTGGTTAAGTGAGGGCTTGCAGAAGCAGAAGAAAATTTATGGCATCTTAAATGGTACCTAAAGACTTGTCTGCGGTTGGACAGATTTAACTGACAAATTAAAGAATTTTGAGCTTTGAAAAAAGGGAAGATATAGAGATTTAGATGTACAGACTTAATAGAGCAAATCTCTCATTTCCTTATCCCCAGCTATCAGTTACAGCAAATTCTCTGTGTCTATGCATGGAACAGAGAGTATGCTCAGTTGCACAAATACAACATAAAATCAGCAAAATGTCCTGTTATATCAAGTTCCTAAAGTACATGTACCATCCTTCACCTATACTGTGACA
The DNA here is from genome assembly GCF_003342845.1 of Nothoprocta perdicaria. Taxonomy (NCBI): domain Eukaryota; kingdom Metazoa; phylum Chordata; class Aves; order Tinamiformes; family Tinamidae; genus Nothoprocta; species Nothoprocta perdicaria. Next base: position 2,928,034 of record NW_020455788.1, on the reverse strand, counting down.
AGATATCTAGAGTATCTTCGATTCAGCAAGGTTCAGCAAGGCAGTGCAACATAGGTATAGTATTAGTACACAAAGGTTTCCATGGACTTCAGTAACACCATTCATATGCTTGAAATTATACATACACATAAGCAGCTTATTAAATGATGGCATTAAAATTTGAATTATTGCATTCAGTGCAATCCTGGAAATGTTAAATAGTAAATTTGTAAGGAGAAAGTCAAGTCTTTCCTAACTGCCAAATCCACTATGCTCAGCAGCTTTTCCCACAACTTTGTGTTCCAGTATCATGACATTCTTGTTTTTACTGGAACAAATATCCTAGACCCATGGAAAATTGCCTGAACAGTCATGTTCTCTAAATAGAAAGATGAAGTACGATGATAACAAGGGCTTACAGTCCTCTTTTCTATATATTAAGATTTTAGAGCATTAAAGTTATATAGAAGGAAAAAAAAAAGTTACACGAAGGATCTGGTCTATTACCACTCCGACTATAAGTGTATTTGACTTTAGAACATTTGGTCAGTCCGTGCGTAATTTGCATGCAAGCATATGCATAATGTATGGATAGGATTATAGCGTTCTAAAAATGTTAAGAATTAGTAATCCGTAATAGAAAATTTATTTTCCTAGACTAATATCATTGATCGGTCACAAAACTTGGATGTGGATAAATCCTAACATAGCAGACCTAACTCAAGGAAAATAAGACAGATGCAATCAGACAACTCCCAGCTTTGCATGGGCTTCCTCCTCAGTGATGTAAGTGATCCTTCTGCTCATATTCTGTGCTAGAAACCTAAAGGATCGAAGCAATCTCATTGTGAAGAAATAGGCAACTCAGATGAATTCAATCAATTGAACTGGTTTACAGCAGAACAGTAACACCTTTTCCAGAGGGTCTTTCCAAGGACAAACAAAGCAATTCACATTTGACTCAATAACATTCACTTACATAGCAGCAAAGAATAATTACTCTATCGCAAGAATGAGGGGTGAAATATAATAGCCTGAGTTATTTTATAGGTCAGATAAGATGATCATAGTAGTTCTCTTTGACCTTAAAATCTATGAATCTATACTTTAAATTGCTAAGACTCCTCTAGTTTTTATATATGGTCTAAAAGCTGAATATGGTTCTAGAAGATCAGAAGCATTTTTTTTTAATCCAGATAAAGATATGGTAGAAGGCAGACTCAAATTTTCTGCATTCCATCTTTTTAATTCTTCTCCATATTCATTTCCGACACAATGTCAAGTCTTTCTTTATTCCCTCAGGCTCCTACCCTCTTTGGCTGAATTGTTTTTTATTAGATTTAGGAGCTGCATCTAATGAATAGAAGAATGTAATATTCAGTGGTCTTCATAGGGCATACTGTATGCCATAAAGTAATGACTATGAAGCGCTAAACAGCATTTCATAGGCTCACTTTGGATTAATGTGATAACAAAGCAAAGTTGAATTATGCAGTTTGATTATGTACAAAATTGGGTGAAAGGAATTATTTTCATTCCTCTGACAATACTTAAAAAGCTAATCATAAGTGGTGAAGAGCTGACTGCTGTGTTCTTTCACTCCTGTGTATACTTAGTGCCTAATTTCTGTGAATAGTGTAAAAAAAAGCAAAGATAGTGGGCTGATTATATTTAATTTTATATAGTAGCTTTCCATCTTAAACTGTCTATCACTTTCCAAAAGAGTGTAATTTGCTGGAAATGTTCTCTGCCCTTCCCCCCMAAAAAAACAAATGAAAGAATAAGGTGATCTGCTGGCCAAACATATCTTTCAAGCAACACCGAATCAGAAAACGAAACAAAACAAAWCAAAACAAACTTCTAGAACTTCTATGAAAAATATACAATTATTTAGCTAAATTTTACACATCCTCATATTTCATGCATGCTTTAGAATGTTTAAAATTTTCATATAGATTTTCACAGTGCAAAAGGCAAAACAAATGAGCAGGCAAGAAAGAATCAAGTGGTTTGCTAGAAATAAAACTATGGTGAATTCCATCTTTCTGAAAACAGAGTACTATCAATACAAGCAGATAGTTATTCTGGATTTCTCTACTTTTTTTTATCAGTGAGTAGGTGGGTACCAGTAGGCTTTGTAGTCCCTTATAATCAATCAAAATACATCAGATATCTGCAAAAATAAAAAGGCAAAAAAATGAAACCTCACATTCAATATAGATCACTACGAAAAATATTTGAAGGCTGAAGAAAATTTATATCCTGCTGTTTTCAGTGATAACAAAGAGACTTGTAAATAAAGTAGATGTTTAAAATTCTGTTCAAATTTGGCTTCTAAACTGTAAACAATTATATTGCAATCATTGTATTTTCAGTTTCATCAGAAGAGTTAACTATGATTGCAGCTGGCTCACCAASGCCTATTATTTGAACAGCAGAAAGAAAATGTCTACATATTTTCTGCTAAAACCTTCTTTCCCATGTGGGCAACAAACTCACTCCTTACACTGTTAAATATGATAAGCAGCATAATTTTTTTAACAATTATAACTGACTGCAAATGCCTGTGAAATCCTTATTCAGCTCTACCTCAGGAGACACACTGAGTCCTTCTAACTCCATTGGTTGCCTTTTAAAATAATACTTTGCAGCTAGCTCTGGATTAGCTTCTCTCCATCTTCTTTTTCTGCCCTTCCCTCCCACCTTTTCCCTTTCCACTTTTCATGTCTCAGGCCAGTTCATCATTAAAGTACCAAGGATTTTTGAAATGCTTTCCTCGGTATCTATTTCCCTCTGTGAATTTTCTTCTTCAGACTGTGCTATTATATTTTCCACAAACATAGATATATAATAATTTGGGAGAACCTAGGCTGTATTTATTTTTAGAAYGTATAGTAGCTTTAGTACTTAAAGTGTTACATAATATTCTTTCTTAAGTGATATTCAAGGATGATGGCCAATGGGCACAGATTCTGCAGGTTTCGTTTCTGTTTTTGTTTCTGTTCTTGTTTCCTTATGTAGGTTTCTGAGATGAACCTGGATGTAGTTCTGCTATACTATTTTTTGGATAGAAATTTATTCTGTTTGTGACTTCACTGAAACAATGCTGAAACTACAGGCAGTAGATATTTAAAACTGCTGCATAGCTCAATGCAAAATGCAGAGGAGGACTAGAACAAGGGAATGACATGCAATTAAAACTTCAAAGATTTTTAACCTGATTTCAGTGAGTTGAAAACGTCACAATTTTTGGAAGAAGGTTGTGGGATTTTAACATGCACAAGAAGTTTATTGAGTGCATCACAGCCTACTAGAACATTAGTTTACCTGTTAATTCAAGCATAAGGCTTCCACTTACTGAAACAACTTCTCATCTATTTTTTATCATTTGTACAGAATTCAAAACAAATTTTTGGCATTAACAACATCTTAAGAAATGTCTTCTTTTCAAATGAAGAAGTTGCACTCATATACAATTCACCCAAGAAATTAATGTACCTAGTGTTAGAATGCACCTATTTTTAGCCTTTGCCAAGCAGTCTTGAATCTAGCTATTGAAATAAGGTTTCAATCATGAATTATTGACCATAACATAGAATTTCCATTTCAAAAATCTTCTGTCTTCTTGATTTTCAGAGTGGGTGGGGAAAAAATGTTAGGGGTGTGGAATAACATGATGGTGAATAGCTTTTCCTGGAACATGTCTTATTAGAGGTCAGGTTCGTTACCAAACAGCAGAACCAATCACAATCTACACAGTTGCTGTGTAATAAATGATAAGAAACTTTTAAAAATTAAAATAAGAAGAAAGATGAGTTAAATCTGAACTGGATGGACTGCATCAAATATGTACAGCACTGTTCTGAGAGTCTGAAGTTCAAGCCAAGTTCAGTGTTGTACTGCTTCACTGAGGAACATGGGCACAGAAGCATGCTTGCATTACCTGAAACCTATCAGAAACAGCGTACAGCTTCTAAACAAATGTTATTTTATATATGTACCATACTAAAAGCATGAGTATTGGATATGTTTTTACAGTGCATTCAACTTCTCCAAAAGAACTGAAAAAAACTACGAGAGCTTTCAGACCAAAATTTTTTCAAGGTAGACAAAAAACAAACAATTTTTTTGAACATAGTATAAATGGCTGCTTTCACATAATTAAAATCCATGTCATGCACTAATTTTCACTAACTTTGAATATATTAATTTGTTTTATAAAATGTTAAGAAAACTCCAAGTAGTTCAGACTAGCCTAATTAAATGACTTTCTGATCTACTTATTTGAAGATTACCATCTTCATCATACAATCAAGCAGAATAAATAGTATCTTATAAAAATATCAACTTGTTTCACTTGCTTTCATAAAATTTACCTTCAATAGATCTTGCCTGTTAAATACACTGCAAAGACCTATGAAAGGCCTCAAAAAAACTGATTATCCCCTGCAACTTGTTGACTAAAGAGATAAAAAGATATTGTTGTTTCAGTGACAGGTATTTTTCCTTGTGTCCTAAAAAGAGAGAGAGAGAGAGAGAGAGAGAGAGAGAGAGAGAGAATATTCAGCATTAGGTTTTGAACAAACCATGAAGTTTGTTATAATTTTCACTTCTGCAATATTTAGAACTGTCTCTGCTTCATTTCATCACCAGTAATGACTGATGAATCCAAATTCCCTGCTGCAGCTTCAGGGAGAGGAATCAAAACCTTATCTGAATGGTGTAGAATTGCCCTTCACTAAAGTAGGTAATCTTCTATGTTAATTAATGAACACTCCTCTCATCCAGGGCTGCCAGAGGGATTTTGTTTAGAAAAAAATTGCAATTTATGGCAATCTCTTCATCCTACCTTCTGGCTGCCAATTCCTCTTCTCAGAGATGCTCAGCAGTCCCCGGTTAACTCTATTTTCATTGTTCTGTGAATATATTGATGAATGCTTTAAGTGAAGCCTTTGAGATGCGGAAGGTTAGGTACAGTTTCTATCCCTCTGCAATGTGTTAGAAAACCTGCTCACCAGATGAACTCAAGCAGATAAGGAGTAGTAAATGAAAGAAAGTGAATGAAGTCTACTGATGAAAAAGATCCGTAAGTAACAGGGAATGACAGCTGGTAGAGGTGAGAAAGCGATCAGGAACTCAAGGAACCTGGAAGGGAAGAAAAGATCATACTCTGATGTAGAAACTGGGAAAACTCTTGTGAACTTTTATCATGATTTCTGGCAAAGATACTCCAAACAATACAAATAAAAAAGTTCAAATTTCCACCTAATACGGAAATAACTATATTTTGGGGCAGAATGATTCAATGCTTTCTTAAACCATTTATCTGCATAATCTGAAAATACCTGTGATCACYTTAGATTCAAACTGCCTTTTTCTCCAATTCCTTTTGTTGGGTCAATCAATAAATTTATACCTAAGAACTATATACAATTGTTTGAGAATAGGTTAATACTTTCATGGTAAAACTATCTGACCATCCATCATTATGTCAGTCCTTGACTTTACTCAGCTGGTGACTATTTTCTTGCCTTGTTCAGGGGAGTGAGTTGACCCAATCTAATATGGTTTCAAGGGAATCCATCAGTTGTTGGCTGTGTTGTATTATTAATGGAGTCTGTAAGAGCTTTCTATTGAAGAGCTGAGTCTTCACCTACTGAATGGCTGGGCATTCAATGTTTTATTGGATGCAAGAGTGAGTTCTGCTTATTTTTCTGTGCTTATCATATTTTATTATTTATTCATTGTATTGTTTATTGTCCCTTTGCATTTATAATGAAGAATTCTTACTGAGCTCAGAATGAATTTTACTCATGATTTTAACTTGAATAGAACATCTCTGTATACTGATTTACTATTTTTACTTGCTTTAGGCTAAAACAAAGTGATTTAAAGAGGTGATAAACTTGTTACAACTACAGGATTGCCTCATTATATGGTACTGCTCAGGGGAAATGTTACTAAAAGTGCTTTCAGCAAATTCTACCTTTTCAAGATTATCATTTGAATAAAAATATTTCTACTGGCACATTTTCTGGACTGATTCAATATTTTACCCATTTATGCTGTCAATTGTCTTTATCTACTTACCTAGTCTAAGTTTATCAAAGGGACAAAATATTTGAGGCCTTTTAAATACACCAAGTTTTCAGTTTAGAGGGATGAAAGTTACCTCTTGTTTTAATTCATATGGTGTTTCCTATCTTTGAGCTTGGCTTCAACTTACTATCCAACAACAAAATTGAAAGCAGCAAATGAAACTGATGATGATGATCCTGCAAATCATCATTTTCCCTTTACAATTAAAAATAAAATAAAATAAACTTGTTACTTTTCTTCACAAGAGAGGAAGCAATATATTTTTATGCTGTAAACTGGTCCATCATTGTTCATTGTTGGTACTGAAATAGAAATTTTACCTAACTGCATCTCTAAATAAGGARAGTGATGGGGAACAGTGGGAATGGGAAACTAACTTCTGACAAAGTCTTGTGTATGAATTTCATTACAGCTTTATATAAAGCCAAAACCCAATAAATTAAAAAAAAAATCTGGAAGACATGCAATTTCAGCATAGACCAACATTTTGAAATTCTGACCCATTCTGAAACCAGATTACCTGCCAGATACTTATGCAAAGTGATACTGATAAATGGTATATTTTGCATAGCTTTGCCATTTCTGTTTAAAGAACTTCAACACAGTTTTACTGTAATAAAAGTGAAATTTTATGCCATATATATAAAAGAGAAGAAAATAAGCAAAGTTTCCCAGCACTAAAAAAGACTATGAAGGATGGAAAAGAAAGTTTTCCATCAGTGAAAGTGGAGTAAACCATAATGACCTACATTATGGAATTATGTTGCACATTTSTGGTGTCTAGATCCTCAGTGCATATCACATTTTCTCTTTTTAATTAATGTGCGCCTTTACTAGTGGTCACTGGTTGTTTCACACTTCATTCTTTGTTTGTATATGTCTCCTAAAATAATTGACCATTATTCCAGTCAGAGAAAAGACAATTATATTTCTTTCTTGTTTTAACTATGCTATTTTGTTATCCTAACAAATAATTTGTCTTTACTTTTCAAAGCCCTTAATGATCAATTTTTAGCCTCTGTATCATCTCCTATTTTGTACAAAATTGTTAYTTTCCATGTGATTCCAGCCATCATTACTGAGTAAAGATTTTTATCCTGTGTTTTGGACTTTCATCTCTGATGTTCTTTTATAGATGAGAGGATCTTGTAAACAGCCACCAAGACACCTCATTATCTGTTGAATCCCAGAGGCCGGTGTGCTAAGGCCATGAGCTGTCATGCTGACTATCATTACCCAGCCTGTTCCGCCCCTTGCTAACCTCCCACTGTCCATTTTGACAAACTCTAGCATGCAAGCCTGATGGATCAAGAACTTGCAGGGGCTACCAGGACTCAAATATAGGAATGACAACAGTAATTTTAAAATTCGTTAGYCAGTAATTATCCAGTCAATATGGATGCTGCCAAATCACTGACCATTAGATTTCCTCATTTAAGGTGCTCAATAACTAGCAGCAGCATTAAGGCGTGACATTAAGGTGTGACATGTAACTATTATTTAATAGTTATGATTTTTTCAAGATACTATGGCAAGCATCAAATGCTTTTAAAACATTACTCAAACACACTGTCTCGTATACCRACAGCTTATTTAAAACTACCACTTGTTTTACACGTTTCTCTAATGATTACCCTTGGGCGACAGTACATGAGACTTCTGCTTGGTATAACACTCAAGTCAGCTTGCACTCCTTGTAGCTACAGTTTGAAGCTTCTGCACTGTGACAGGAAATGTAAGTCCAAGAACTGAAAATGAATAATTTGGCCTGGTTACATACCAGATTCTGCTGTAAATTTCATTCACAGAAACTGAGACTTAGCTACTTGGTATCACTTGCTGTTCCCTCGCTTCTTGATGTCTCCACTTGCCATTACAAGAAGCAGGTTTATCTCACAGACAATAGTTGAAATTTAACAGAAGCTACATTTGAATCCATGAAAATTTCTCAGTTCACATGTCTTGAAACCAATCTCTCTTTCTCTCCTTACTTCAAAAGACATCAGGCATCACAAGAAAATAAAACCATTAGTACCTGAGCAGACTGATGTCATTTAGCCCTGTAATACTTAATCAGAAATGGATATGGGTAATTTGAGGAACTAAYATGTTTGAATCCCCTCAAGCAAAGTTGTGTCTGAGTCTGTTTCTCTCACAGATAAACTTTTGGATTAAAGCAGAGCTTATCCCTCCAGCTTGTTTGTGATTCTTGCTTTGGTTTGTCCTTTATGAGGCTTGTCTGCCTTTAGAAGAATTTAAAAGCATAATGTTGCCAAAACCTCAATACACTTTGTGAGGAAATATCAAAATGAACTGTTTTGACATTTCTGGAACAGATAAATATTTTGATTTTTCCAAAACCAGTTGCAAATTCAATCCAAATTTATAATTAGCATTTGCTGAAACTGCTGATTTTACAGGTATGATTTGTTCAGTTCTACTTGTGACTCTCAGATCTTAACAGTTTTTATACAATTTCTCTTAGAAGGCTGGATGAAATTCCCTTGTTATGTGGAACCACTTATTGTTTTCAGCTTTATCACTAGGTTTTCATCTTAGTGGTCAAAATCTTCATAAAAATATTCCTTGGTTAAATGTTGCAAGGATTCATAATCAGTCATAAATTGCAGAGATATACTCACCAATAAAGAATTTATACTGATTGCTCTTTCTTTTTTTTTTTCCAAAATTATTTTATAAGTTCACCTAGAACAATGTTGTTTGTTTGTTTGTTTGCTTGTTTCATTTTAACATCTGTGTTTCACGGTTTATTGTCTTTCATTTTAGTCAGTCTGGAATACAAACACATAGTTTTTATCAATATGTATATGCTTGAGGAAATCAATGTATCAACCAGATTGCTAAAATTTTGATGATGTCTATTTCCCCTTTGGATTCTGGTGCCCATTTGATGGAGATTCTTCATAATACTGCCTCAGCAAAGATTTAGGCTGTTCTGCAACTATTGCTGTGATGATGCATACCCCTTAATTGTTTTTTCCTTTAATAGGCTCTAATGAATAACAAAGGTTTAATTGCTTGTTCCACATTTTACCCAGAATCTACCAYATTTACATTGTCATATACTATTGTTTGAGATTACATTAGGATAAGGACCTCTATCTCCCAGAACCTGTTTGGATAAGAAGAGAAGACAAGCTATCTGATGGTACTAATCTTTATTTTAATCAAAATAGAAGATGGCGTGAGGGGAGAGAATAGCCAAAGCCAATTTAAATTCTGTGTGTTCACTTTAGGATCTTTGAAAACTTATAGCTCAAATGAGGAAGTTTTATTGGAATGAATAATGAACAATGGCACATGAAACAGATGCATTACTGTTTTATGTTGCCATCATCTTAATCCTCAATACTATTCATCAGTTTCTTTAATTGAATCTGAGAAAGAAATGGTAATAAAATGCAGGACAGCTCTGTAATTCAGTGATGGAGCCCATAAAATGCTGCAGTTTAGTCTTCAAAAGTCAAGAAAGAATGACAATAGAATGATAGGCTATGAGTGCTTTGAGACTGAAAACTATAAAGTAAGGATGGGCATATAAATTGTCAAGCCACTTAGAAAAATCAAATAGAAATAATCAGAGTAACTCAGCAAGATGCACTGAGAAAGTACTCATTTTTCATTATTATRTCTCTCTCAATATTGCTAGATATTTTTAGTTCTGAACATATACGGAGTTGCTTGGTAGAAGAGAATAGACAGAATGTAGATATATATATTATCAATATATATATGTATACACACTAATGCTAAATCAGAATTCTTACCTCAGAAGCTCACTGTCTGCAGTCCAGATCATGCTGCAAACTTGATATCAAACTCATGATACCTGTATGGGTATCTTGTTTAAGGAAAAGGAGATTCTTTTGGATAAAAGTTTTTGAAAAAAAAAAATAGAAAGTGTGATTAGTTAAGTTGGGAGAAGGCAAAGAATGAAAAAGCAACACAGGTGTAGTAAAGTAGAATAAAGCTATGAAAAAGTACATAAAATAATAAACTTCCTTCTGAACAGCTTGTCCTAGTTTCAAAGGTTACAAGTTTGTGTTTGTTGGATTATCCCAAAATGCTGTGTGYCTTTTTCCTGGCACCTGAAGCTTGGTGGTATGTCCGTCTGGTCTGTTGCTATTTGTCACCACCATTTTAAATTTAACGGCACTGTTCATCAAGTTGGTCATTTTGTTTATGAGAACATCTGGAACAGCAGAAAAAAATGACCATGATGTCCACRCATAGTTGTAAATGGCATTATATTCCTGCTGTCATACAAAAACACCTCCTCATTTTTATTAAACACTTAGCTCTATTATGTTTTCCATGTCAGTGAAAAAAATGAGCTTATGTGATGATTTTTTTTCTTTTTTCAGCTGTGGCAAAGAGAAAATTTAATTTTAATATGATTTTCTCTCCTATTTTACTGTCAGGTTATCTAAAGGGACCTCAGAATTTAATGTGCAGAAAGGTCAGTAGATGTATATGTCCTCAAATTCTTCACTAGAATGAAGGCCAAATGTAGACCCACACAAAGAGGGATCGTGCTAGCATATGTTCTTTTTTTTTTTTTTTTTTTTGTTAACTGTTGAGCTTCTGGATTTCATGCAACCACCTGGGCTACTTAGGCAACTTTAATTTCTCAAGACTTGGGCAGGCTGCCTACCTTTTCACACACTTAATAAAACCAGACAGAAAGAGCTACAGACTTAAAAGGGAGAAGAAAAAAAAATACTTATGGAAAAGGTAACAAAGGTTGTTATTCTAAAGAGGGGTTCACATTTGTTTCCAATATGAACCTTGAATATAGCATGGAAAATTGAAATGGTATTTTTATTCTAGGGCTACACCAACAGAAAAATGAATGGAAAGGGTGATTCAGGATTGCAGAGAATATCCGGCATACAACAGCATTTCAATATGAGTAATTTCCAAGCCATTACCTCACTTGATTTGGTTACATTTTTGTGGGGGTAAAATAATTGCCTTGGCAAATTTGGTATTCCTTGTTTGTCTCAAAGAGATGCATTTTTTATATTATAATGTTTCTTCATCCCAATGTTATAGGTAATGCTACTGTTATTTCATTCACTGTCTGGCTTTAAGTAGTAGTCAGAAGTTGGGGTAATCAGTAATGACAGGAAGTAGGCGGAAAATAGGACTTGTTTAGCTCTGCAGGAAACAGAACTCTGAAAGGAGTCCTCCAGCATGTTTTAAAGAATTTTGAATTGGCTTATTAAWGTTTCTTTAATTTTGCTCAGATTTGCCTGAGCAAAACCCAAGAAAATGCAGTTTTCAACATACACTGGATACACAACAGCAGCCAAGCCAATTCTTGTCAGATATTATGGCACCACGACTTTCACTAACTCAGTAACTTAACATGCAATGGCATTTCCTTTCTCTTGCACTGTCTATCCTTTCAGGGATGCTGCCCACGAGAAACGGTTAACGTCTTGCTCATTAGCTTCAGGATACATCCCTAAAAATCTGCAGCCAGCTTTCTGCATCTTTAAACTTTCCCCCAAACACTCACCTAAACTTGGCATTTGTTTTCCAAGTGTTCCTTGGGAATATTTCCTATTTAATTATTTAGTAAGTCTGTGAGGAGTAATGAGAACAAGGTCTAAACTTTAAAGCAAAGAAAGACATAACTGCGAAATTAGGCAAAAGAGTAAGGATTTGTTGCAGCAAGCAATGGGCCTGGACAGCAACTTAAGGGCCTTACGTTCAAGGAAACCATCTCCAACTTAATAAAAATGGAATGTAAGGTTTTTTGCTTGTGATATATATTTTTCCCTTCATCTACTGTTGTATATGATTATTATTTTTATTACTTTTTTGATGGCACTACACTTTCCATGTAGAACACTTTTCCATGTAGAAACATACACTCTTCCAAATTCCATATAGATTTTTTTCCTAAAATCCAACCTCAACCTCCTCACTTATACCAGCTTGTCAAGAAATTTCAGTGATGATGTATCAAAAAWACTATCAGGAATTGAAGATGATTATTAATCGACAAAGCTGATTGCTTTGAAAGGCAAGCTTATTACTAATTTGACTATGAATGGAATCTAAAAGCGTAAGAAAAAATAAGGCTCATAAGGAGAAATAAAACTTCTTTTAAAAAAAGCTGACAGCTGGAAAAAATGCACAAACTTTCTGGTCAATAGTCCCTTCACYAAGGTTCCGATTATTGAAACTTGTCCGTCTTTTCTAACTGTATAAGCTTGTCCATCAMAAAATATTACATTACAAAAAATATTACTACCTTTCTGCAAATCTTACCTCTCTTCTCCTTAAACCATCATAACTGCAATAAAAGTGCTATTTTAAATATATGGCTACTTGTCTATAACAGGTAAAACATCATTAAAAAAAGAAACAAAGAAATCAGTTTCCATTAATATTAGTGAAAGACAGGCCATTTTTTTCATACTTTAATATTAGTGAAAGGCAGGCCAGGTTATTTCATACTTGAGCAGAACAGAGAACAARATTTTCCCTTCTCATAAAATGGAGCTGGAAATTTACTTGTAACAGTGTTAGGTAACAGTTGTGACAGCGTAGGAAGCCATTTTACTGAATATTGTTAAACTTCACCTATTTTTCCGTTCTTGATCTGGCTAAAACATACAGTTAATTTTCAAATATATCTGCTATTCAAGCTATCTTATTAGGTAGTTTTGGAGGATAGTAGTTTTTAGCTTTTCTGAGAGTAKTTCTTGGAACTACTTTTGAATATATGCTATGTTAACTGCCCTTTATCCATTTCTTATCTTCATAAATAAGTATATGTTGATACCTTTAGTCTCTCATGTTTTACTTTTTCCAGGATCACATTCAGCTTTTCTTCTGCTATTTAAGCAGCTGTATTGTATATATCACCTATTTATTACACTGCTGACCTAATCCAGCCCTGTATATCTAATAATCTTAGATTTCTCTCTTTAAGAATGAAAGAAACAGAGAAAGCATGTTCCCAGAGACATTCTAGGGAAAATATTGTAAAATTGTGTAGGAATCGATGCTATTCCATGCAAATGCATATAATCATGTGGATGGTTTCTTTGTAAATTTTAATGGATGACTATATTTGAGTTTATAACTAYCTCTTCTCTTTTTCACAGGAGCTTATTTAAAACTTGTCTGACTTTTTAAGGGTTGTTACTAAGCCCTGGTGAAGCTCAYGGTCTAGGAGAAAAGGAGAGTAAGCAACTGCCTTAACAGGGAAGCACCTGGCTTTGCTCTGTTGGGGAATATTTATACTATCTATACCCAGGCTCCTAATTAAGGTAATCAGTATTTTTAGGTAGAATACATTCAGAAAGACAGGGACTCTTCCTCTCTCTCTTTCAGCAAAAGATCCTAATTCTCATGTTCTGAAATGTGTTATGAAGAGGTACCTTACTCTTATCTCTATTCAGTATATAAGAAACCTAGCCTCCAGTCTGACACTAAAAAAGAGATGCTGAAAGTAAGCAATACAAACAGTTCCCTCACTACCTTCACGGTGGAATCTGTATAGACAATCTTTACTGGGCTAGATGATTACAGACAATCCCTTACACCCTTCCATACACCACAAAAATAGATGACGAGGCATCATGTGCTGTTTGGCAAGGTAACTAACATGAAGCACAATCATTGAGGAGGGCAGACCGTGCATTTTAACACATGTTAGGAAGCTGAGATAAGCCCCGGGGAAGATTCTTTATGTCAACTTGCTAACTCGTGTGTGAGCAGCTTGTGTGATTTTTCTTTATCAGGTTTATAGCTTTTGTTAAATCATCTTTTTTTTTTTTTGTTAGGTACATACCTTCTTCTTAGCTATAATATTACGTAGGAAATTCTTTGTCCATTATAATGCAAGCTGAGTTATCATGACACTAGCAGAATAACATACAATAATCATATTTGCCACCAACAGGTAAATCATGTGGTATAGTTCACTCTGCAGATAAGCAAAATTGTAGTGTGCACAATCAAGATTGATTTTGAGTTCAGTTTTCCTCAAACAGTTTGTAAGGTTTGCTGCATTTGTGCTGTTTCTAGTGAAAGCAATTTGCCAGGAATATTTATGGAAAATTAATTAAAAAGAGGTATAATCACATTAAAAATACATATATATATATTTTAAACTAGTGGCCCTTCAGAGAGGTCAAGACAGTTTTCAGTCCCCCTTTATTTCCACTTCTGTCTCTTAGGACTCATCAAAATGAGAAATGAACAATATATAGCTGGGAGATCCTTAGGATTTAGCTCTCATTGGAGTATTTTAACATTAAGAGTTTTAAAATTTGGGACATAATTGTCCAGTCGACAAAAAGGGTTTTTTTTTTTTTAATTTCTGGGTTTAGCTCAGGTATTCTTCATTAATTCATCTAACTGTAGTATTAGAAGAGAGAATAATCTACTGTGTACATTCTAGAGAGACAACTGTTCCAGCTCTTGTGCACTTCAATACACTCTTGTCAATCCCCTTCATGTATTTCCATCTGTCTTCCTGCACTGCAGCAGATATAGGCTACATAGCAGATGTAGACAGCTTTGTACTGAGCACAGAGTATTTCTTTCCCTTCGGTGAGTGCACAGCAGCCATAGCAAGTGCGGGGGATGATGCAGGTGGAAACATCTCTCAGCCATTCAAGCTTGTCCAGCAATCTATGGGGACTTATTGCTGTCATGTTTAGAGTGCATTAGTAGGGGTGATTCATTTGGAGCATGTGTGCATCCTCATYTTGTCCATTCAGTTCAGACTTCACTTTATGGATCTTTTTTTTCTTTTTGTCTTGTTCATGAACTCATCATCTGCTACAAAAATCTCCTTTACACATATCCTTTCAACAATTATAAACCTTTTTTTTTGTCTTTTTACTGAAACTCCTCAATAATATTTTATTTTGGTTTGTGCCCTAGCACAAAAAGATTAGCAAAGTAAAAGATTAGCAGACTAGCAACAGCAAAACTAGACTAGATAGACTAGCAAAAGATTAACAAGACTAATGTAAAATCTTCCAAATTTTTAAAAGCCTTTCCAACTAGAAAGAGAACAGATCAAAGGGAAGGACATTTATTGGGAGAAACAGATCTGATAGCAGTGTATCAAATAGAAGGGAAGCCAAAAAAAGAGAACATATTATGCTTTTAGAGATATGATGACCAAAAGTGAAGAGAATTTTCTAAGATTCTAACTGCACATGGAGTCCACATTGCTGCTGAATCTCAAGGTTGTTGGTTTCTGTCTATCAGCTTTTTAAACAGAACCATATGTTGCACACATAAAAGTGTGTTCAGTAACACAGTAACATTTTATACACTTCTGTAATGGCTGAAAATGTGGAGTATTGTAAAACTTCAAAAATATTAATAATTTTACATCAACATACTATATTATGTAAATAATATTATCTATCTTTTACAGAGGGGAGAAGTGAGGCACTAAAAGATTGACTGGCAGATCTAAAATCATAGGGCATCAATCTCTTGTTTAGAAGCAAGAGTAAAATCAGATGTCCTGTTTCTAATGGGTCAATCAAACAATCTTTTTACTGCATGCCTCTTCTCAWGAAAAGTGTTGTGTTTATGATTAGAATAAGACAGCGATTTGAAACAAGTATTTTTAGTAAAGCAGTAAAGGCAAGCAAATGCAAATATAATTTTTTTTTTTTTTAAATGAAACATTATCCTCACAAGGACCTTGAAGAAGATTTGTCTAACTTTTGGTATACATATAGGTGCACATAAATATGTGTGTATCTATACCTGCATAGATAAAGAGACTTCATCTACTGTCCTTTATTTTGTTATATAAGGAAACTTGCAAACAGTTTTTATCTTTTAAGGATACAGAGCTTTTATTCAGAATAACATTATATTAAGAAATGCTTAACAATGAAATTAAGGAAAGAAACAAAAGTCACTGCTTAACAAAAAAATGAGATGGAGAACCTGATGTCAAAATGGCTATTTTATGAACTGTCCTGAACCAGCTGAATGATGATATAAAATTATAATTTCTACTGGGATCATGAAGGCATGGGAGCATGCTAAGCATACATCAGGCGTCTACCTGAAGTAGAATATAAAATCTCTTAAACTATGATCTGAGTTGGGAGGTAAACCAGGCTGGTAATGAGCATTTCCTACACCAAACAATATCTAAGTTTAAGGAAAATGAGCTGACAATTTACATGCAAACTTTCTGACCATGGCCTGCATCACAAACTAAACGTATAATTGGTATTGCTTGATCCCAAGTTAAAGCAGGAAGTTCAAGTAGCAAAGGTGTGTTTTCTTTCATACAACTATTTCACCCAGAATTATTTAAATTTAGAAAAATAAAAACAGAAGAAACATGATAAGAATGTTTTAGTAAAGGTGGAAACTAATCTACGATCAATTTCTTTACCTCTTTTGGACAGGACCAAAAATTTTGCCCTTGCAAATGACCATACTTGTAAAACAGAAAATAATGACCATGATCCATAAGCTGGTTATGTTCCATGTGAATGCCTCTCCCCACATGTTTCATGTACATATATTCCCAGAAGTGAGTTACAAGTAACCACCTCTCTGAGCACATTCTGGTTAACATCCATGCCCAATTCCTAGATGAATYTATATCTCAAGAATGAACTCTCAGCAAAGGCCATAGGAGAAATAAGCTAAGCACAGCTCTCTAGCTGATCAAAACTGACAAGATAATGTTGGAAAAGGTGACACATTACATTGGACCATTTCCCACCTTCTTCTATTACAGGAATGTCTAACAAATCCTGTTTGCTGCAGTAGACATATCAAGGTAAGAGCTCCTCCTGCTGACCTCTGCTTTCACAATATCATTCAGTGATTAGGAACTTAATTAAATACTGTGCTTTACAAGATAGCAGAGGGTCAGACAAAAAAGTTCAAAGTCAAGGGAGTGGCATATGAAGATTGTAATTGAAAGGAATGGAATGATGACTTGAAAGGAACATAAAAAAATGAGCAGTGTACTGAAGAGATATTCCTAATACTGAGGTCTGTGTATTAAATTTCCTACAGAGCTGTGGAATCCCTGACCTAAAACAATAAATGAACATTTGCCTGAAAAATATTTGCTGCTTTGGGAGAATTTGTATTTCTTCGTGATTATTGACTGGGAAATTCATCTAAATATCCTAACAGTTTAGACCTTCTTCTCTAATGCTTGTTCTTGTGCCATCATTTAGAGTACTGAGGAATTAAAGCTGAAATTTCCCCTGATTTTCTGCTTTGCAATCTCAATAGCCATGTGTAGCTAGGTGATGAGCAATTTGATAATGTACTATTGCAGCTACATATCATTGTACCACTTCAGTTCTGCTCTGATTAACAAGCTGGGCCATGAACAATCATATGAACAACCAGACATTTAGAAGTGCCAAAACAGCACCATTTTACCTTCTACCTCCTCTACATTTTTAAAGAGATCATTAAAGGGTCAGTGTAATTCAGCAGGGCATTATGAAATACAGCAATATTTTTTTTCCTTTAAAATGACTATAGCTAAAAGAAAAAAAAATGTGATATTGTCATCTCCTGCAGACTGAGCTTAAACTGCAAGCAGATAGTCCTTTTTTCTTCTTTCCTTTTTTTTTTTTTTTTTTTCTTTTGGAAACACTGCACTGATAACAGGCCCTTGAAAGCAAGACAGTGAGTTATGATGACAAGAACCATTCTGAAGTACTTTAATGGTGGTTCATCCAAGGAGAAAAAGAAAGATTAGGGCCTCACATCTCTAGTTGGTACTTCAGTTCACATCTGGCCTAGTGGAAACTGGTAAATATAGGTTATTCTTGTTTGCAATGTTGCCCAATTCTCTACAGACAATTGTGGCATTATTAGGAGGACATGGGTTTAGGAACTGGAAGTGATTCTGTGAATACCTGCTCTTTGAAGAGGTTCAAGGTTTGCCCTTTTTTGTGTTGTCTTTTTTTATCTTTTCTTTTTAAATAATTTTAAAGATGGACAACATAATTATTACCCTGACAATATTGCACTCAGAAAAGCCAACTGACAAAATGTTGCAGAAAGATCATAAAGTTTCAGTTTGAAAAAATCTCATTTACATGTTTGAATAAATAAATAAACTAGATGAATGTTGGCAGCTTAACATCTTGACAAAAGAATAATAAAAGGATCACCTGAGAAGAGGCGCAGGTAACAGTTACTGTGTCTTTGTATTTTATTTTGCCATGTGTCTGGCTAAACTGGAGTTTTCCACCTTTTTTTTTTTTTTTTTGCTTCTACTCTTTTCTTCAGCATTGATTTTGGCCTGTGTACACAAAACCTGAAAGACACTTGCTCCAAGAGTAAGATTAAGCAAAAAGAAARGAGGAAATATTTCTTATCTCTCTCCACTGTATTGCTTATTATGACTTGGCTGCTTGTAAGAAGTTTTCCCAACACCTTAGAGAAGGATACAGCAGTAGCAGCTCCTGTTAAGCTGTCTTCTAGCCTTTCTGATGGAGTACTATGTAAATGAGACTTCTCCAAAGGTGAGAGGCCTTTCTAATCTAAATTATTATGCCCAAGTAATCTAGCTGGCATTAATATTGTATATTTTGGTAGCAATCTAGGCAGCTTGATAAATTCCACTTGAATCTAAGCATGAAACTGACTTCAAAGTGCATCTGTATTTGCTGTGATCAAATAGCACCAGAAGCACTCACTGCTATTAACCAAACTGCTGGAGAAATCTGGTAGATACTGGTTGTGGTGACCTTGAAATAGCTACTACCCCAGCCTAGCCACAGATGAGTTAAATAGGTTGGCTGGGCTGTGTATGGAAATGYGTAAAATGGAATGTCAAAATAAATCAGAGCACACCAAAGTTATCTGTGTCAGGATGAGGCCTGATCTGTACTGTAGTTGCAACAAGTCTCTGCAAACAATTAAAGGAAATTCTAGGAGGTCTGTGTGCTGGTCCCTTAAATAACGCAGTTTCGGGAGACAGAGCCCAGCAAAAAACTTTCTTGTGACTCTCTATCCCTTGAAATGATGCCACTGCTGAATCCCGGCCAAACTAATGAACGCAGACTGGGTGTGCACTGGAAACGTGTCTATTATGTCAGCTAGCTGKGGTCTGGTTTGAGCATGGTCCAAAAAGGATATCTGTTTTGATTCTCTATATCAGAACACAATAGACTGGAAAACACTGTAAGGGAAGAAACGCTAAATGAGCAACTGAATCTAAAATTCAAAGCCCATCCTCTTCTGTTATACACAACGAACATTATATCCTAAGACTTTGAAAAAGCTTGGATTCACAGTTGTCCATTATCCAAGATCTTGCTCCCTTCTCTCATGAAGAAATTTTAGCTAGCATTCTTGCTTTTAATTACAACGCTGTGATTTTAATGCCGTAATTGGACTAGAAAGGTTCTTAAAGTGACTAAAATACATATTCTAAATAAAACAGATGATTTTTGCCAAGTAAGTAACAGAAATTTCGTCAAGACCCCAAGATGGTTTTGGCAGACACTTTCAAACACAGCAGCAGGGCTGCCCAACAGCCCTTTAAAGAAGTCAGATCTGCTCCTGTGGACCACTCAGWAAGCTGTCATGATGGGAATCCCTTTGGAGACAGAAAGTTAGGGAAGCAAAACAAGTTTGGTTTTATTCTTTCAAGGACAAAAATATTTCCAGTATGCCCCATTCCCTATCTCCGTCCTTAAGATGAAGGTGACTTTCAAGATGTGAGCTGCTCATATAGCATTTTTAAAGCCATTGTTCTGTGACAGCTGAGAGTATCTGGGCTGAAGTGGCTCTGTTCAGAGCAGCCCAGACAATCTCCTACATGCTGCTGGTCTGTAGATCAGTGGATTGCTTTATTTTTCCATACAGCTCCCTCTCTCTGCACTTTGCTCCACCGGGCTCTAGCTCAGTCTGCACATCTCTAAATGCTGCTCCAAAGCTGCCAGCCTGCACAGCAAGCTTCCTCCTTGGAAAAGGCTTTAAGAGCCACAGCAATTACACCGTTATCTAGGGTCGCCTGAATCAGCTGCCCATGTGACTAGCAGCACTCTATAGGGACCAGAGGAGCATGTGACCTACATTAGGAATCAAAGGTTTAAAGCACATTTCTAAGCAAAGGAGAATATTCTTGGCAGCTAAGTCTGTGGAAATGCAATTCTACTATTCCAGTCAGCCGTGGCATGGGGATTTAGTTCAAGCTTTTATATTGCAGGTGTACAAAGTACACATTTAAGGTATGGGCTATATGCTCTCTGCAGTAGCTATGAAATGCAGCTCCAGCTTTGAGCTTATTCAGACAAAAGCACCCTGTAGGCCATTAATAACTTGTACACGTTAACTCTTACATCTAAGAAATTCTTTCTGGTTTGGAGTATGGCACCATTAACTTCTCCCATTTATGTCTTTCTCTGAGCTTCACCTTTGTTTTGGCATCTGTAAGAAATCAGTCAATAAGTGGCTATCAATCAGAAAGCCCTTTAAAATATGAAATAAATTTCTAGCTGTATAACAGCTCTGTAGTAGATTCACTATATTCTGAGAGAAACAGATCCATTAAATAATAGATCCCAGACTAAAAACTAGTCTAGGAAGTCTATTTGCTATGTAACTAACTCCTTCAATGTGCTCATTTTTCTTTTTGCATGAACAAATAAGCTAAATATATATATGTATATTCCTCTCTATATACCCATCTAAATTCTCATATATATTCCTTGCAGTACACTCAATGCCATGCAATYCTATTTCTCCTTGGAGAGAGAGCTGACTGCGGAGTGAGTATGCAGGGACCGGCAATGTTTAATGAAACCTGGCAAATATAGGCACAATAACAATAGACAGAATGTCAACATTCAAAAGTTTTCTGATCAGACTTTTAATCTTAAATGATTATACTGCAAATATTTGCTGTTCCTTAAAAAGATCCCTCAATGAGTATTAACTTTTTTTTTTGCATTTATTCATATGTATTTATGTAATGCTATACAAGTGGACAGCATTTGAAAGAAAACAATAATGCAAAGAAGGTATATTAAATATTGTAAAAGAGAGAAGAAACACAATATCTCAGCATATTATTTTTTACAGAAAAAAAATATTCCTATAAAAAAATGTTTCTATTAGCACTATGCCTGTGCTCCCTCTTCCACAATAGTCTTCAGTGGGAGCCAGTGACATCATTGTCTTTTTATGGACACTGATTCTGGGCTGAAGTTCGTCATCCTGTCAACAGCAAGTGTGACCATTTGCAGGGCAAGGACATGTCAGGACACCTGGGACACACTTGTATATACAGCCTTTTCCTGCTGTCTGTCTGCCTCCCTCTGAAACTCAATCCCACCCACATTTCACTTAAAGCCACCACTGAGAGAAGGATGAGAAAGGGAAGGGAAGGACACAGGGGCAGAGGGAAGAGGGAGAAGTGTTGATAACAGAATACAATGACATAAATGTATAGAATGAGGGGGTTCATGTTTGTTCTGTGAAGTAGGTTCTTAGAGGTGCAGGAGAAAATAGCAATAAAACAGTGGGGCAGGGAGGGAAACTTCTGCCTAAGAGGAATTAAGATATGATTTATGAAGCAGTCCTGCTTTTCTCTATGATACTTAATTATTTCACTTTACAGCACTTGAGATTCTTCAAGTATTCAGCTCATTCGTTATCTGTATACTGCTGTCTTTATGCATATGCATACTATATATATTTACCTGTACATAGAACAGAAAAAAAATGAAAAATTGTATTTCCAGCATGTCATGTATCTTTTTCTGACTAGACTTAGTTAAATAAACTCCAATTAGATCTGCTATGCTTTTTTATGGATGACATTTTCTCTTCTTTCAGGACCAAATACATATTCCTTCTAACTACAGTTCATATTCTGATTAAAAAGAYATCAAATATTTTTTTCTGTGTGGTCATCCTTGGCAAGGAGTGTAATCTGGACGATACTCATTTTTCAAAGTTGTAAGTTTTCCTTTGACAGGTATAATAAAAGTTTATTCAGTTTGTACATTGGTTTTACATCCCTTGTGTTACATTCTGGAATGAATAAATGTGATTGGGTGATATTAGTGACTGTCACAGACGACAGATTCCCACAACTGTAAAACTGAGACTTAACTCCTCTTGAGACTCACATCTTTATTTTGCAGTTAGATCCTCCTTTACAAAACACTATGGCAAAATCAGAGGTCTGATACTCCAGAGCTTGATGGTCTGCATTACAGAGTCAGGATTTTTATTTCCCTGACTGTGGTTAAACTGAGTTAACCAAGGTCAAATATAGTCTCACAGTCTACATCCAGAATGAATTCAAATGAATACAGTAACAGATTTTCTAGAGATTATTCACTGTATTGCGAGTATGCATTAATAGGTATGTTATTGCTACTGTTCATTCTAAGCATGTTGATATATTGCAATTCTAGAAAAGGAGGTCATAACATACCAATCTAAAACTCTGATGGTATAACCAGAGTAGTTAGAATAATAAAATAAATAAAATGCTAAAAAAAAAAAAAAAAAAAAAAAAGACTCAGTTTTGCATTTCAAGGAGATAATGATCAAGGATTAAAGATCTACAAAACTTTTCAAATGACTATTGAAATTCTGTTTATTCTAAATGTGGCGATGGAGTCATGAAAATGCCGATATTTGACTTTGTTAAAATGTTATTGCCTAATATATTGTCTCTTTCTGAATATTCAAAATCATATTTGAAAATCTAATCCTCTTGAATCTTTCCTTATGTCAAATTTTATATTCATGAATTAAAGCATGTAGAAATAGAGATGTCAAAAATAACAAATTTACTATCAACTGTCTCAAAATTTCCTATTGGAAGTCTTACAAATGAAATCAGGGCTGGTCACATAGAAAAACTTCATCTTTTAGGTCTGTCTGTTTTGGTACACAAGCTCTAGAGAGACAAAGGGGCATTAAACATCGTTCCAGTCCTACCAAACTGCTCAGAAAGCAGGGGACTAAGTGTCATTCCTTGTTTTAGAATTTGTCCTTTACTTGTAGCCCCTGATAAAACCGTAATAATTCAACATTCATGTTATTCAACATTCAGTTTTCTTGAATAGCCAGAAGCTTAGTTTGATCTCTTTTAAAAATCACCTCCAGCAGGGTAGTTCTTTCAAAGCCATACAGAGTAAAACCAATTTTAGAATTTACAATACCAATTCAGCATAATTAATTATTTCATATTCAGGGTCTTCCTTCAAGTTCCACCATTCAAAACTAACTCTTTAACACCTGAATTCTAAGCTACCACATGCAGGAAGAAAATGTGTTCTGTGTAAGAAAAATAACATGGTGATGTTTATGAACAGAGAATATTCAGCAAAATATGTAGTAATTCTCTTTAYTTATGAACAAGCCACTCATGTGAAATCTACACCCTGTGGAGTAACTGTAGGTGCCTAATTGACTGCCTGTAAGCAAACCATTGCAACTCTATTACTCCATCCGCTGCAGGGTGGACACAGTAGGAAAAAACAACTTGTAAGTAAAGTTTTCACACCCCTGCCTGGTGGTGAACTTCTCAGCGGCTTTTCACATTCCAAATCCACAAAGTCYCTCTCCTCACAAACTCCTTATCACTGCAGTGCTGGCAAAGCCAGCATGTCGAGAGACAGATTTAGCCCTGGTATAAACAGGTGCTCAGTTACACTGATTTTAATAAGACAAATGTCACATCAGGAAAAAAGTCCTTTGACAGCATGAAAGTGTGAAAGTGTCATCATACAGCATTAATGGACCTGCGGCTCTTCTTTATCTTCACTGTGTCTTTCCCTAGAAGTAGCCTTTCTAAAAGAGATGAATATAAAAAAGATGGYGAGGGGGGAAAAGTAAGAATGGTATGGGAATGAATAAACCATTATTTTAAAGGTTYATTTTCATTGGCATTGTATGTTTTGGAGATAGAAAACCACCTCTCGTTTTTGAAGAAATATGAATACAGCAGCATAGTTGAATTCTCTTAATATAAGAGAATTTATTGATGTTGAATTTTACATTGCTTCTCTCAGCTTACTTAGACTTGATTCAGGATAGAATAAGGAACAATACATAAGAAAAACAAAATTCCTTTTACTCCAATCTGCTGATAATCTGATGGATATCCACAAAAAAATCTAAAATCATTAAAACGACTGCTGATCATCTGTGACAGAGCAGCAGCGCACTATGGGGAATGTGCCCCAGAATCTGCAATGACCTCAGACTACTTCAGAGATCTGGAGAATCATAGTACAGTTACTCAGGAAATATTGCCAGAGCAGACTTTTTAGAAAACTTTCTGAAACTTCCTTCTATTTGGATGAGAAATACTAAGAGAAAGGCCATTTGGAATTCAGAAGTGCAAAACCAGAAGTGAATACGAATATATATTTATACACATGCATAATTCCATATATATACATACTATATATATGTATGCACATGCATGCGCACACACACATATATATCTGTATAATTTCTTAGAAGTTAAATCCAGTCTTTAAAGCTACATGAAAATTTGGAATTGGATTCACTTCAAGCCTGAGAAGTTTGAATAAGTTCCTGTTTTATCAAGAGCTCATCTAACCTACTCACWTCTGTACAATAACTGATTAGTGCTCATAATCCATACTTAACTAGACATCAGTAGAGGTTCAAATGTTGGAAGCTATACCTTAAAAAGTGGTCTTAAGGTAGCTGCTTGGGGCTAAGCCCCATGCTTATGATGTGTCATGTCTCATTTACAAACAAGGAGGAAAGAGCTGCTAGTCATCTGTGTCTGTAATCCTCATGCTTCTGCGTACTTAGTATTCAGCTCCCTTATGATGCAGACAGAAAATTGCAAGTGATTACTGCTGTAGGAACTCATTAAAGTAGGATAACTCAATTCCTTGCAATCACAGATTTGCACCCTTATTTCTCTCAGTATCTGCTGGATTCTGTCTGCTGGACATTATCACTGTGAACCAAGGGATCAGCTGAGAAGACTGCAAAGGCAGAATTCGCCTGGGCTCTGAACACAACCAAGTTCCTCATGAAGAAGAATTCTAGGTACTCTAATTGCACTTAATTACATTGCATCTCCACAGCTTAGGATTCAATAGCTGAGAGAGGAAAATTAGGAAAAAAAAAGAAAACAAAAATGGACTGAGCCTCTATGTGTTGAATGAAGATGTTCAGCTTTATTCAGAACCAATTACACTGAAGAAGCTTAGGAGTGGAATTATTTTTTATCTAAGGAAAGGTCTACAGGTATGTTTGCATTTTGTTTACTATTCAAGTATCCATCTTGCTAACCTTAGTTACCTAACCTAGTTAGTTGCTTCTAACCTTTTTAAACATGAGAAATAAACTTGTAAGAATCCACGGCTTGCAAGAGACCATTCTTAAGCCATGGGAAAGCCAAAAATGATTTTCTATACACTATTGTCTGCCTCACAGGTTTCCTTCTTGTCATTACGTTTGCATGATAGTTCTCAGGACAATACAGCTCTACCTGCCTAGAAAGTGACACTAAGTGAATGATGCTGTGTCACTTGTAATAAAAGATCAAATATCAAAACACACAAGCAAAGAAACATTTCAGCAATGAGTAAAAAAAAAAAAAAAAATTATCAAACAAGACTTTGTATTGCTCCTATGTTAAGCTTATTCTAAGTTTCCTTCTTAGAAGCTTAGAACACTTAGAAGCTGGAAAAGTAAAATTACCAGTAACTCATAGGGAGAGGGAATGTGCAAAAGATCRAAGGCATGATCCAAAACATCATTAAGGCACCTACCACACAAAGTGCAATTTAAACACTTAAATCCAGAAAGCTGACCTGAAAATCTCCACATACTCACTCACACATCTGACAGTCCACAGTTTCCGTATTTAGGTCACTTTGTATACTTTCTCAGCTGCATGAAGTATCTAAAAAAATTTCTAAATGTACATCTGCACTCAGTCCATCAGGGTTCAAATTATGTGTCCTTGCAGTGTCCACTCAGTGTCCACCTGGTGTCCACTCTGTGGCCTAGTAGGTTTGCACAGAGATTATGCTCCATATGCTTCATACATATGGATAGCATCAGCTTCAGCACATTGCATCRCTCCCACAGTCATTTTCATTCAAAAATAGGTCAGGAGAAGGCGGCAAGTGCCTTTACAGCAAGGCTATTACGCAAAATGTGTTTAGCGATATCACATCCTCCTCCTCCTCCCCCTTCTTGTTGGCTATCTTCTGAAAGAGAAGACAGTTGTCTTCCCTGACACATACAACTTAAACACAGAAGTGCAGGCGAGGTGTTTTTGTTGCAGAKCTGAGTTCCACAAAACCTAATTTGGGCTATGGATAAGTGCCTAAATTCGGGAGAAAAGCAAAATTTTAGACGCTTCCCTCTCTTTGACATTTTCTCGTGCATTGCTTAGCCATCCCCCGTCTCAGCACATTGGCTCATATGAATCATGTTTGAGCTGTACTGGAAAGTTTAGATGTCCCATGCTGCACAGTGAATTCCACTGTTGAGACGTGCATCAAGTTTTGAGGTGCTGAATCACGGAACAGTTTCCCACACTTTTTCTGATTTGGCCTCTTACCCAGCTTCTGGAAAGTTCAAGCCAAAGGCTGTTAAATCCTTCCCCAAAGATCTATGGGAGCCCTGTGCCTTTCTATTTCGTGTATCCAAATGAAAGGAGATAGATCTCAATGTAGCTCCAAAGAGCCTAAAAACTGAATAAAATGAATTCACAGGGTTATTCCAAAGAACACCCAATTAGTGTCAGGAACTAAATGACACTGTTTCACCCTACAAAAATTTCAATTCAGTAGGTAAAATATAAAGAGAGAGGATGAGTTGTTGTTTCTGTAAATTCCACGAGGTATTGCCTTCAGCARGAACAGGGAAGTGAAAGCAACACAGATACTTCTTTTTTTTTTTTTGATTTTATTCACAAAGATGACAATAAACTTGACACCCCTGAGCATGATTTCAGTTTCAGAAAGCTACCTGCAAATGAAGCAAGGGATGCAGTGACAAGATAAAGCAACGAGAGTCGTTTTATTTGTACAGACAATTCAGAAAAAAAAAAAAAAAAAGAAAGAAAAAGAAAAAAAGAAATCCTTGGTTAATATTATTTCCCTGATATTCAAGTCAATTTCTGCTTTTTTTTTCCCCACTTCCATGCAGACTTGCAATGACATTGAAACTGATATTGCATTCTAATATGTGGTCTATCAAAGTCATGTTGAGGTTCAGATCTGTGTTTTTCTGAATACTGGTTTTGAAATATAAGCAGTTGCAATACTGGTACATTTTAAAAAAAGAGATTCATGCAGGATTCTTCCTCCTAACTTTCTCTCTCATATTTTCCCTCCTTTGGAATTATCTGCAAGATGATTATCACAGTCAGAATTATCTGATCTCTGTTTCTTGCCTTCTTATGCTACACAGCTCCCTTTCAAATCTTACTGAAAGTCTCCCTGAGAATCMTTCTATTTGAGTTTCCTGAATCACAATCTCTGATAGAGATTGGACTTACAGGCCAGTTTTGTTACTTTCGTGTTAAAGATGCTGAAAGGATGGCACAAGAGGTGAGTAAAAGAGCCCTCTGCCCACTGAATGAACTAGAAATGGCATCCAACATGGACTTTCTTGCTGTGGCCATCAGACTTTCTGCTTCCTGACACCAGCATGTTTTTCCAAGTTCTATACTTGTTAATGCTCAAAGGGATAGATTAACTGTTTTGTTTTTAATGAAAAGTCTATGTGGTCAATGGGTATTAACTTGGACTAAAACATTTGCCATGGGCCATGCTGAAGGCTCACTGACACCGTCTAAGACACAAGCATGCTGATCTGCGTTTTTGTTTTATTTTGGGTTTTGCATTCCCAGGTTGGTTCCTGTCCCTCAAAACACCGAGCAGGGCTCCCTGGAGCTCTCTGTTAGGCATCACAGTGTGGGCGCATGCATATTGTGTTAGATCTGATGAACGAGGCCAGGTATGTTTTAATAACCTTCGATATGGAAGGTATTTGCACAACCACTCTTACACACAGCCAGTCACTGTGTATCTTGGCAAAGCAAGATCCCTTTCTGAGGAAAGAGAACTATTTCCATCTTTAATAAGTCATTCCAAGTTTCCTGTGATGTTATAAATAATCGGGCAAGCAGCCGGCTTTATTCTCCCTAATTTGATATGGCAGGCTTGGAGAGTAGGAAAGTTCAGTCTCAACATAAGCTCAAGAGCTGGACTTTGACCAAGATTTCCCCCCTTCCTCTCCTAATGAGATAAAGTTTATCATAAAACATGCTTACCAAGGCWGCTGAGACAGGGCCCAGGCTTCACATCTATTTCCTAGGAGCCCTGCGCTCGCAGGCAGGCCCGCGTGCTGTGTGCATGAGGTCACAGYGTGCCGCGTTTCCTTTGGGGAGCTGGCAGCGAGATTGACACTGTTAGCTAATGCACTTGTCATTTGGGAAAATAAAAGAAGTGCTTGCAAAACACTGTCTAAATTAGTTTGTGAGTAATCGTAAAGGAAACATAAAGTCACGCTCTTTTATATGCATGTTGGGAAGGCAATGAGGTGATGCATTCAGTACTTGGGTTGCTGGAAAAGGTCAACCACCCCTCATGACAAGCTGAGATCTTTTCAAAACTTTGGGAAGATACAGTGATCCTCAGGGGACTTGCAAGAGCTGCACAATGAAGAGCCATGAGGTGGTCACAAAGCTTATTTTTATGCCCAAAAGAAGGTCAATTAAAAGGAGACATTCCTTCATAATTTGTCGGAGAGATGAGCAGGGCTTGMAATCATACTGGAACCTGAGAAAAGGTTTTGTCAAGTTTGCCTCTGTAAATGATGCTCTRCAATGTTTTGGGAAAGTCATTCAAGCTGTTTCTAATTGTCATTCCATTTGTAAAAGAAGTTGGATAAATACCCTTCTAACTATGTCTTGGAAACTTCAGGAAAATTAATTAGATAATGTTATTGAAATGGCTTGTAGCCCTCTGTAATACAACCACAGGCCAAGGCAGTGCATGGATGTTCATTACTTTCAAATAAAAGGGCAAGAGTTGTTTTTTTTTGTTGTTGTTCAAATGCCTCAGGTTATATTTGCAGATTGGCCTCATTTTCCAGAACACAACCCAGATGTATTGTTATGGATTTTAAAATAAAGTTATTGCTTAAAGGTAAAACATGATAATAGGAAAATTAACTTGTTCTGATGAGTCATAACATAAAGTAATTTCCCTTTAAAAACAAAACTAAAACCTCAGCTAGCTCCCTTAACCCAGATGGTGTTTTTTTAGAAGAGGTAACATATCCAACTTGGATATATTATGCTTCCTAAATGACTCTGTATTCCTTTAAAAAAAGCTATTATATGAGAATTAAGAATATTTTCCTAAAGATGTCCTCTCCAGATTTTAAATTCTGTTTAAGAAAATTAAGAAACTGTTAGCTGAGTTATGCTTTCCTATAAGTTGTATGACTTCTCGAGAAAAATCACCAAAGTGCCCTTTCTAATCCTCTATCTTTTATATTTCTGTCTGTTCATCAGAATGAGAAGGTCTCTCTCAAAGCCTCAAAAAGTCTGCTCAGACAGTGGCATAACATGCAATAAGTGATCGGAAGATTGAAAGACGCATAAAGACTGAAAAGTTTGCTCAGGTAGTTGCCTGAAGTTGAACAATTTATGGTTCCATAGCAGCAGGTCTGAGGGACACAACCTGACTACTTCCTAGCAACTGTAGACCTGAATCTCATTTCCACAAAGGTCACTTCACACCACTCAGGTGGTGGAAAGGAGTCTTAAAGTGTGTATAAATCATCTTTATACCTACCACAAGGCCTCTTTATATGGCTAAGTCAGTGGAAAGTTGCTTTGGTGCAAATGCACTTTAGGTACTCGTACTTTTAATTTGGCCTGAAAAGGAAAGGAAAAAAAAAAAAAAAAAAAACCCTTTCAATGCCCCAAGCTAAGGTTGGATAATAGCCATACTGTAACATAAGCTAGGATTTCAAAGGTGTCTCAGGAAACAGGTCTCCAGCTTCCATTCACTTTTCAAGGGGCTGAGTGACTCACTTCCTCAGGCCTGTTTGAAACCCTATCCAGAATGACTCCTCTGTCTGTGTATGACTAGATTGTTTTCTAATGGCTGGCTGCAATCAAAGACTATCAAGAAGTGTCTACTTTGGGTCAAAGGATAGAGCACTTTATTTTCAGCACAGGAGGCCTTACCTAGCTGTCCTGGTCCAAGCTTTAGCTGACAAAGGTATTGTTTTTGCCTATGGCGTCACTGAAGTGCCACCTCCAAAGAGCTAATCAGGATGAGGCTTGACTAATGCTTGAATGCTTTCATGGCAGGGTCCCAAGGCAAACACCAGGTGTTAGTCATTCTGTAGGCCTCACTGCTCCCTTTGAGTCAACACTGAACCATTGCCCCAGAATTTCGAGAACAGCCAGCAAACAAATTACCCTGTGGCCAACCACCAACTACAGGGTTGACAGTTTTTGTTCTGTATCTACCAATGTTGTTTGTACTACAGTAGTGCCTGAGGCATGAGCAAAAAATAGAATCATTCTATTTGCTACACTCAGATATATGTGAAGAGATTGTCTGTGCTTCCAAGTAGAAGAAGACGGCTAAGGAATTAGAAGCAAAAGAAATTAGAAGCAAAAGGAAATCGTGGCAGAGAGATCTATATTTAAAATAGTTTATGTGAAAGTTAAGAATTTAGYCCAAACTTAGCTGATCAAACTTAAAGTAGCTCTCCAGCTTCCCTCTGCAATCAAAGGAGAGAGGGAGATGCCTCCAGAAGAGGAGTATGTTTTCCTGGACACTTTACAAATAGTATGGATTAATCATCCTTTGGATGCTTCTCTCTCCACTGACAATATAGACATCTTAAAGACTTAATTTATGTTACACAAAGAACTTCAGTCTCCTTGGTCTCAGAGCTCTAACTGCAATATTGTTGGGATCATACATAGAATTAAACTAAACACAGAGTTGTATACCTTTAAGAATTGACTTTCTTATGATTCAACAAATAAATGGTGAAATTCACATGGATTCACATACAAACATACACACACATGCAGATTATTCAATCAATATCTGAAACTATCATCAATAATCCTTTCTGGAAAGCAGAAAGCTGAAAGTACAAGGTGATTAATAATGATGGACCCTATTGATTCTATTAACAAACAATTCCTCAAACAAATGTTCTTTCTCTAAGGAGGCAAAGTTCCCAGAGCACTGAGTGGCTAAGTATTTGCTGATTTATTATGCTAGAAGCAAGGTCACTGAATGCACTGGCTATTTTTCCCCTCACTAAGTAATATTAGAAAACATCTCAAGTCAGCGCCAGTAGGAGTTTTGCAATAACAAATGTCAAGTTCCTTGCATGGCCAGGTTGACTTTGAACTTGCAGACATCTTCAACCACTTAATTCTGAGACATCAGCTTGAAATTAGCCCATTACAGTATTAAGCTGCAACCTCAGTTTCTGCACTGAATATGTGATGTTAAATATCTACACCTATRCTTTGACATGATAGTATTGATTTGGATTTGATACAGGCTCTGTAAATTAGGATGCCTAATATTTAACAGACCAAATAGGGAAATCCAGGGAGAACCATTTGAGCTGGTGTGATGATTCTTTGGATGTGTTTTTTCTTACCTATCTGTAACCACCTACACATTAAGCATTTGGTCTAAGATACCTGCTCTGCTCTGTGCTCAGTACAGACAGATAGGCACATGAAGAGAGTGATTCATCATTCATAGGTTAGTCATGACTTTAAGACAGAAAAGTCAAGAGTGTGGAGGTGTCTACCTCTCTTCAGTGACTATAGATAGAGTCTTGGTAAATAGCTTATACTTTGGGTAGTTAAATTTAGGAAAGATCAATCCCACGACTAATGACTATGGATGACTCCTCAGGAAATATCAATCAGTCAAAAGGAAAGGATTTTTTTCTCATATAACTTAATAGCAGACAAAAGTCTACACTAGAAGGTGAGTTTTTTACATRTCTCTCAACTTGGAAAAGGCATAAAAGATAAAAGAATTTTCAATAGGACGTGCCCACTGTGCTCATGCTTAAAGTATATTAGCAAGTCAGGTTATACTTCATTTCTTTCTGTCTGAATGTTACTGCCTTTTAAATTAAGCAAACGTATTTTAGATAATCAGTGAAAACAGTTGTTTTCTGGAACTCCTYAATCCTATGGGTTTTAATATTTCCAAATTACTTTTTTTTTTTTAAATAGCTCCTGAAAATATGTTTTGGAAAGTCTTCTCAAAGTAGTAATCAGTGATATCTTGCCAAGTGAAATACACTATTTAGCAAAGCAAAATTAAGGCTCAAGCATTCATCCTTGATTTAAATGGGAAATCAGGCCTCCAGGCAGTATGATTGGAATTTTCGTTATCTAAGAATTTGGTTTGAAATATATTCYTGTAGCAAAAGATATGTCCCAGTATAAAACTCTATAACTTTGAGATTAACTGGTTTCTCATTCATTATGCTGTGGAAATGTGAATTGTTAAGCAGGAACCCTCATTCTATCTCTGTAGTCATAAAATATCACCACATTGATGATGCACTAAAAAAAGCAATCAGACCTGATTCCCATCCTGCCTTGCCAGTAGTATGTAGTAGCAAATTTGGCAACTACAGGACTGCATTTGAAAGGAGTAGTAGATGATATCTCAGTTGTTGTTCATCTCCAGATGAATAGTTTTAATGTTGAAGATAAACAGAGAAAAACAACTGAAGAGTTGCAATGCTGCCCTGGCAGAGTTCCACTCTATGGGATTCTGGGCCCCTATTAAAACGTGTTCCTTAAAGCTCTCCAAGAA